>NC_089280.1:27682678-27982678 GCF_963678975.1 Dysidea avara
CTGTTCTATTAGAGTAGTGACTGCTCTATTAGAGTATCTCGATCTTGGCACAATAACTTAAACTTACTTTCTTTACAGTGTACAGTATAATTGTAAAGTATATTTATAACTGTTGTCTTCTATTTTCCCATTGGCTTTCTATACTTCTGAATACAGTGTGAATGATTCCAGTTTCTGGTATCAATATAGTACTGTGAGTCCAAGGGGGGCAAGGGAAGGGCCAGGGGGGGCACAGCACCCCTTGGCCCCCCCTCAGATCCGCCTATGCATAGAGCAATCCAATGCATGAAATAGGCACTCACGTGATCGAAATTTAAATCGCTAAAATACCAATGAAATCACTTTCATTTCTGAATAGGAACCATGCAGTGTGCTCCTTTTGTAAATATTTGTGTTAATTGTTCACTCAGACGTGGTCTGGGCAGTGCGGGTGTGTTTTATGCTGTGATGGCATCATAGGGAGAGTCTCAGGCTGCTGGGCTAATCGAGATGTTGAACCTAATGCACAAAAACTGATTGTCACTTGATTCCAAGTGATTTTAATGTCATTGGAATAGATTATGATTGTATTTTCTGAGATTTGAATATCGATCACGTGAGTGCCTATTTCATGCATTGGATTGCTCTTTGCGTTTACTGGGCGAGATAGCCGTATTGTTAGGCGTTTATAAGCTTCGTATCCTTGCTGTTGGAGACTGTCTCACTGATGTATCAACCATTCTGGTATTTGTTTGCAAAAATCGCGTCATTTTGGCCGAATTTCAGCATATAGATGGCTCAGCCAGATGGCTAACAAGCTTCAATTATAACCATACTCTGCATGCAGGTACTTTACCTAGCACTGGTCATTGCTGACCCACGGCGCAGTTGCTGCTCTGCTTGTCCTGTGCTCCAGAGCAAGAAACATTTTGTCTGTCACCAAAAAGCTGCACAGATCGTGCTGCCACCGGAAACTGACCAATAAAATCAAACTACCAATACTTTGAGTTGATGATAGACTACTTGAACAATGTTGAGAGTGAATATCGTGGCATACGAAGAACCCTACGAACTGCTGGAACGAAAAATCACGTGATTTTAAGACATTTGTATCGTTTTCTACCAGAAGAAAGTGACAAACTTGGCTGCCACGCTGGTGTTATTCAAGTTACACTTAGCCTAACACATGACAATAGTTAGATAGTTGATTGGAGGATATCGAATTTTCGCGTTGCGGACCCTAGAATAGGGTCTGGCAACGCGAGACTAGGTCTTAGCTCCCCCAATCGATAAGCGCTGTGCGGAGAAATAGAGTCTGGCAACGCGAGACTAGGTCTTAGTAGCAACCCTGTCAACAGAATATTGCTAATGTTAACACGGTAACCACAAAGTTATACAAGTATTGCAGTACTTACAGTTAATTCAAATTTGTTAGTACAGTAAAAATATAGCTCTTTGTACTGTACATGAATTTCATAAAGACCATCAAGATACTCTAATAGAGCGGTCAGCCAGTTATTTTAATAGAGCATAGCCACTGTATTAATCAAACTGCTTGGGAGTTACATATATATGTAACTTTACTATTTTTTCTTTACAAAGATCCCTGAGTCATTGTTGTTATGTTAACAACTAGCTATCTGCATGCATTGCTGATTTTTAATCAAAATTTCTTCCAAACTAAACTAAACTTTTATAATTTTTGTGCCATGGAATCATAAACAAATACAATAAAATCAATACAGGCAAACATTGACCTAATTATACTAGCAACACGTGCAATAATATCATTGTGCTTGTGGATAAGAAGAAATTTGGTAAAGCAAGTCTCAAAACATGTATATGGCTGGGTTTGGGATAAATAAGGAGCAAAGTATCACAACAACAAGTAATAAAAATAGTCAAATGAAATAGGCAATACCATACAATACTATTGTAGCTTTTGTGCTCCATAGTCATCATTGTGCCTGTATATAAGAAGAAATTGGAAGTCCCAAAGCCAGTTTATGACTGGCTTTGGAGTATTTAAAATACAAATAGAAGTGAAATTCATGCAAAACAACTAAGTTATAAAAAGATGTGGTTTTAAAGACCTGGGTGAAAAAAGTTGTGAAATCAAAGGTGGCTCTGCCAAGAAATGGCTGTAATGATGTTAATACCAATCAGTTTTAATTTTAAATGAACAGGGGTGCATTGCCATTAAAATTGATAGGCATTAACATCATTGCAGCCAATTTTTGGCTGCCACCTTTTTTAGATTTCATAACTTATATCACCCAGGCTTTTATAAAAGTCACACCTTTTTTACAGGTTCGTTGTTTTTGCATGGATATAACATATAAAGAATGAATACAGGCCTAGGTATTTGTTTGATTCTTGTATGAAATTTTGCATGTTAATTATGGATAACCTCACATTGAAAATCCCTACAACATTTGTCATTTAACGAAGACTGTTTTGGTGTTGCTGCTTGGTATGTAACTACAGTACCATGCAGATAGGCTGTACAAGCATGCCATTTTTTGTTTCCACAGCCCCAATGATATACGTCACCTGATTCATGATATCTAACTGTCACTTAATTGGTTACAGTATTGGTGGTAATTTGAAATTATACAGCTACACTGCCAAAAAAATCCAACAAATTGTCTTTCATTGTTCTGCTGATAAGACTCCCAACAGACTGCTAGTTCAGACATGTTTTAAACCTGTGAAATACATATATACATGGCTTAGTACATAATATTTATAAAAGATCATTCCAACCTTCCAACTATAATTACAATTATATTCTTTAATTAAAAGTAGCGTGATTTTACAAAACTAAAGACCACAATATACAAACTTGATTGCTATGAAATTTGGCATACATTAAGGATGTATTGAGATAAATGCATGTACCAAGTCTGGTGCAAATCTGATAAATATCTGCTAGTCATGGACAACTATTTGCTGTAAAGAGACCATCATGCTTGCAGGGTAAATCACCTAAAAGAATGGTTTGAAAATCGGTATTTTTGTTATCACAAACCAAACCTTTCAAGGTTTAAAAGAAATTGCAGTAATGGTTACAGAGTTACACAACATGGTATTAAATCGCGGGAGTAAAAATGCTCTAATAAAACAGTCACCCAGTAGTAAAAATGGTGCACAAAACAATGGTGACAAAAAAAGTTCTCCAAAACTCAAACCATGCACCAAACTCCCAAACCCTTAACCACTCTGTTGTTGTTAGCTATTCAGCTCATTTACTTTAGATCTATACCAATGGAAAATTGTTCTAGAACATTCTATGTGTGTTCTATTAGAAGTCCTAAAAATGTGCACATTCTATTAGCATATTACAATAATAAATACACATGGTCAAATAAAACCTACAATGCAATATTTCTGTCTTCCAGAATCATCATAATCATCATCGTGCCAGTAGATAATCAGCCATAAAACCAGCTCATGGTTGGGTATGGGATATTCAAAATATTCAAGTTAGAAATTGTTAGTTTAAAAATGAAGTAGAATCTATGCAATAAAAATAGTGAAACAAGAGATGAATGATTGTATTACAGCACAACTCAGTGGGAAAGTCCCTACTTTGGCAATGAGCAAAATAATTGTTATAGCTAATGTGCCAAAGTAGGAACTTTCTCACTGAGCTATGCTGCAATACCATCATTTATCTATGAATCATTTTGAAACTAATTTTGATTCTAATAATGCATGTACATATTCGTTTTTATGTCTCTGTAGCCATTGTAACAAGTCCCCCAAACCACCTAATTTTGAAGCATTGTAGCCCTTGTAATAACAATCACTTTTATAATATACGTTTTTTTTCCCTAACTAATCACTATATAACTATAACTAATCAATTAAATATCTTGTTTCACTACTTTTATTGCATAGATCCCTACTTCATTTTTAAATACTAGTTTTTACTGTAGCACAGCTAGCTACAATGTAACTTGCGATTTTTCTATTAGAATATCATGCATGACTGTTGTGTTAGAGTGACTGTTGTATTAGAGCATATCTGGAGTCAGCCAAGAGGTGTGCAGCTAGCTAGACCAATAAGGGGTAGCGAGGTCAGCTTGTTTACTGGTAAGTAAACAGCTAGATTGTTAAGAGGTGTGGTCCCCGTACTCTATCACTATTAGTTCACATAGATCTTTAATTGATGAGCATGGTCGCAAACCTATCACAAACTTGCAGATATCCAGATACTATATCTCTTATAGCGACGCGCTTCTGAAATCCAGCTCTGAAATATTCTGTGACGTCTATATATGCTGCTGAAAGAAAGTTTTGATACAGAAAATTAATGCCTCGATATGGTTTCATTGGATGAAAAAGAAGACAAGCAGCAGTGAGCCTGATTGAAAATAAAAGAAAAGACAAGGTGCAGAGGGCCTACACTCATCAGAACCCCAAAAGACACATCCCACTGGTGAGTTTGTTATTGTGGCATAAAATGGTGGCCATGCACTGCTTCATTTGTGGTCAGTGAGGCAGTGAGACTAAAATTCGAGTTTTAGCAATTTTTTAAAAAAGTTCTATATCCGGCCACCTGTAAGTGTTTTGTTATATTTTATATAGTAGTACTATTTTGTAAAGGTGATTTTCGTCAGGTACAATGTCTCTAGGGTGATTTTTAAAGACAGAATTTTGGGCGGCACATGAATTTTTCAAGGCAATCCCTACTTAAATGGTACTACCGTACCATTCGTAATGAAGTAAAGTGATAAAAAATTAGCCTAATTAAATCCATATAATACTATTGCGACTTCTGTTTTATAATTTATCATTGTACCTTCAGATAAGAGAAAATTGGGTAAAAACTAGTCCTAAAGATTTAGCTATAGCTGACTGGAGTTTTTTAAATACAAAAAAGTGCAAAAACAACTAACTATAGTATGTTCATGTCGAGCTGAATCCTCAAAAACATTTAATAACTCATGGATGCAATTACACACTATCTTGAAATTTGGCTCATTTGTAGTACTGCTTGACCCGCTAAAAATATTTCAAAATCTTGTAGTTCAAATGTTTGACATAATATTTACAGCCAATCAAAAATTTCACAATACATTTCCTATGGGGAAGCCATATAAGTACAGCATCCATTACAGCCTTTTCCCGAACTTGTAATGGAGCCAAACCATACGTGTCTGTTGTTGACACCTTTGCTGTTATCACTAATCATCTGGTTGACTGAAATGTTATCTCTGTTGAGAAAAAATCCACTTTTAATTTTTACCTGTTTTTCAGGATTCAGCTCAATGTGAACATACTACTATATAAGCTGTATAAAAAGGTGCAGCCTTCAAAATCCTGGGAGAAAAAAAGTTGTGAAACCAAACGTGGTGGTCAAGAAATGGCTGCAATGATGTCAATGCCAATCAGTTTTAATAATTTCATCCATTGTTCAGTACAATTGGCATTAGCATCATTGTGACCATTTCTTGGTGTTTGACTTCTTCTTTCACCCAGACTTTTGAAGGCCACACCCTTTTTACAGCTTAGCTGTTTTGATGGTCTGGCAGTGCCTGCCCCTTCACAAGAAGTGGAAGGATCTGGTCACTCTAGCATTGCAGATTTGTAATTATGGAATGTAACACTGCTTGAAGGTTCTTAGTTTACTAATTTGTTAAGATGCCTTGCTGTAGTTATACTGATAGTAAAGTGTCAGTAAACTTAAGTATATGGAACATAATTATTTTACTAAGTTTTAAACTCTCAGTAAAACATCAGTGAATGCGGGTTTACTGAAAAACTACTAAAATAACAAACAATTAACTGTTCCATATACTGGGGATATACCACTCTAGTAAACTAAGAAACTTCAAGCAGTGTCATTAAACAATGATGTCACAATGAATGGCATGTCTAACAACTACACAAAGTAAGTAGTTCTAGAAATAGGTTAACAAACAGCTGCTAACACAACCAAAGATACTTTCCGTATTGATTAGGTGGCATCATGAGTACATCAATCTACAAACTCTTTACTACCTCCATCTTTTGTTCTTGTAAAGAACACCAAAACGTCATGACAAACTCTTCTACATATTACGATAGTATCTATAGTATTTCCAAAACAATTATCACAAAAATTTAGTAAATTACTGCACCAACAATGCAATCTGATACGGTGTTACCGGTTTTCTATAACACACTACAAATTTTGAGTGCTAGATCCTTGCAAAGGGGCAGGTGCCACCAGACTACTGTTTTGCATGGATAGTATATACTGAACAAATATTGCCAAGTGCCAACCTACAATCACTTCTATTAGTAAAAATATCAATAAAGTAATTTGAAAGTCATTCAGTCAATATGGGGATGTCAGAGTTGTTTGAGTGAGGTTTTGACAGAAATCTTCTTGAACTGTACATTTAATCATGTGCTGAAGACAACAAAATTACCATTAGAAAGTATGTTACCATAATTTGCTTTTTCCTTGTTGTAAAATAATTTTCGTATGCAAAACTTGTATGAAAATTTCTTACACGAAAACTTTTACCCACGATTAAACTACTCTAATAGAGTAATCATTCATGTAAATCATACGAAAATATTTTTACACGAAAATTTTATCACAAAAATTTTTTTGCGTAAAAATAAAGCGAATTACGGTAGTCCCAGATGTAGACTTAAGTATGTACAGCAACTGATGAGAACACTGTTATACACAAAGGATCCAGTGTTGCTATCCAGTGTTGTGTTTTTACTGTACATGAATATTATGCTACACATCAAATAAAAGTCAATTCCCTCTTTATTGCATGTATGCATTGTTTGCTGTCTGGGGCTTCTCATGTACTGCTCATTATTTGTTGCATATCATTGCATGCATTACTGATTATCTGTGGTTTTGTTGCTTTTACCATTGCTCATTTTGAGGCTTGTCATGCATTGCTCTTTGTTTGTGACTTATCATGCATTGTTTGTTGTTTTTTTTATCATGCATTGCTCACATTGTTTGTTGCTCATCATGCATTGCTCATTGCTTGTTGTGCATCACTGCTCCTCGCTTGACATGCATTGCTCGTTGTTGTTGCTTAGGCCATGCAAAGTTAATTATATGTTTCTGGTTCTATCAATTCCCCAAAATTGACCAGGTGACCGGGCTTTTTTTTTACAACTTTTTGATGCGGTAGAGTACATTTGACATAGCAATACATGGAATTATCGGGGAAAAGCAGTACATGGAATTGTAGGAAAAACAAAGTTAATGTATGAAGTTAGTGCATCTTTATAAGAAAAGAGTGTTTACAAGACATGAAAACTTTTCAACACATAAATTATTATAAATTATTGTATAGTGATTGCACAATTCAGTCAATAAAAAAGACCAGGAAGGGAACCAGAAACCCATAATTAGAAACCCCCTTAACGGGAAAAAAAAACAAAGAAAATATTATAGGCTTACATTAAAAAATCAAAAATCTCATTACTACAGGGTACACCACTTATGAAAATAACTTGAAAATTAGTGTATATAATCATTGCAGCAGTGCTTATTGGTGGATTGAAATGAATTGGAGTAACAATTACAGGGTTATAATTTCAAAACCAAAGAAGTGTAAATTCATGGGGTCAAGATGCCACTCTAATATAATAGAACAGCTGACGTAGGATTAGTTTGATGAAGATTTATTGGAATCCCTGGTACTGTCTCATTTGTCTTACTGTGTAACAGGACCATCACTGGGAAGCACTCTACTGCAAAGACTTCAGAGGATGCAGAACCGTGCAGTAAGGTTGTGTTATGACCTAAGGAAATATGATCACGTGTCTGAATTTTATCATAGATTACAACGGTTGCCACTGCCTTATTTTATTCAGTTTAAATCATTGTGTTTAATGTACCATCAGTACCACCAAGTTAAATGTATTCCACTTGAACCATCAATTGTTTTTGGTGAAACTACTTCTTATAGTGCAAGGACACCAGTATATTTTGCGAACATACCTATTTTCCACTTATGCTTTACTCAACGTTTTTTTTTTGTTATATAACCATTCAATAGTGGAATGTATTACCATCATCTGTAACTGACTGTATTAATTCTCCATTTTATGAGTACGTGGATGCCTTAAGCAGCACCGTCTTTGATAACATTAATAATGATTATAACTATATGCATGTTTGTGTGTGTGTGTGTGTGTGTGTGTATGTGTGTGTGTGTTGTAAGTTGTTTACCTTGGTTGTCTTTGTATTGGTTATACCTTGCTTTATTTAGTTTTGTGTGTACTATCTATGTACTGTAATGTGTCCCTCCGGGCAAGGAAGAACAGTTATAGCCAATTACTCGGAGGTTAAATATATAAATCAAAATTGATAAGGTGAGACCAAAAAAAAAAAGGGTCACAGCCAGCTGAGTCGACAATAGCTGCCCACCTCACCAACTATACGTTTATAGCTGATAAAGTACATAAAATCCTAACATAGCTCGCTACACACTGCTCTAAAACTGTGACTGCTTTATTAGAGTGACTGCTCTATTAGAGTATCTCGATCGGTCAAGAGCCCCCTTTGACCTCCCCGTATCCGCCCCTGTAAAGCACACTCTATCTAACTAGCTATAACAAGTGCTCGTTTTGTAATGCCCAGCAAGCAGTAATGAAAAAGCCTGTTTTGATACATCTCAATTACAATAAACAAAATTGTCTTGATAATGAAATGGCAGTGGATACTGAATCAAAAGTCGGTTCAATAAACCGGGCTCACTATTGAACCGACAGTAAAACTTCAACAAAAGGGTCACCAAACAAAAAAACACAAAACTCATCCGGGGATTGAGCCCTGGACTACTTACTGGTGCTTTATGCAGGTGTGCTACCACTGTTAGCTACCCACTACCCTACTTTTCTATCTTACAAATGTTACTCACGTAGTAGTCTCAGTATAATATAGTAAGAAGAATGTAACCTAAAGGTGAAAAAGAAACCAAGACTGAACCCAACCTTAACCTACTTTTCACATCCCCTAAAGTCGAATTCTCAAGGCAACTACTGGACGCGTCCCCTAAAATCAAATGCTCGGGGAAACCTTCTGGTTCAGTAACCACTTTCTAATGATAAATATTGCCATGGAGTACTTTTACATTTTCTTTGCATACTATTAACAGGCAGTAATCCCCTACCACCTAAAGACCTCTGGACATATAGTCCATCTACATCACTGATCACATTAAAGGCTTACATAATATTCCTTATTGTAACACCCAGCTCAGTTCGAGATCACTCAACCACACTCCAGCAGAATAAAGCAGTAAGGGGACTGCACACAAGTTGACTGCACTGACATTTCCACTATTTAAGTGACTAGAAAGAATTATCCTATTGTACTTGGCTAAAAGATGTATCTTTATTGTTTCATGGTATACCACATTAGCCTCCAGTACAGTATGTTTCCTCAATTCTAAACACTGGATTTGGCTGTTTAGAAATGAGATACCAGGCCATCACCAAACTCCAGACAATGTTATACATTTCTCACAACCAAGACATACGTAAACACAACAGCAATGCAGATGGGCTACCTAGTACATTTCATTGCATGCATACAAGTGTAAGGAACTGTACTTACTTGGAAAAGTAATTGTGTATGTAATTCAATGGTCATAATGTTATTGTATGGTTATAATGAAATATTTTCATGCAACACAGAACGTAATTGAAACACTGTGTAGCACAGCTACAATATTTATATAATTTTAAAATATGCACCGGTATTATATAGCAAATATATACACCTCATTACAAAAGGCCTTACAACAAAAGCTACATGGGATGAGGGTATAACTATATTAACAACGGCGAGGAAAAGATGAAGCCTTCACTACACATCTTTTATAGTAGTAGTGTGACAGTAATCTTCTCCAGGTGCCGTCATAATCAAGAAGGAGGGAATTTCCTAAGTAATGAACAACAACATGACAAACAAGCTGCAAAAATGCAATAGAAATACAACTGTTTAAGTAAGCCATGAATTATCAACCAACATTTATTACTGACTGGGGAATATTTGTGAATTTTCTGTAAATGCATAATATTATTGTTCATTGATCAACTGCAGACTAAGCGTAATTCTGTAGTTTATCTGTTTGAAAAGGTGTTAAATGGTCAACAAGAATGGATCTAAGGAGAAACAGACTTGATGCAACATGCTGCTTTTTCCATGACTGAAGAGGAAGATGATGTCCTTTGTTAGCATCACTGCTACTCTACACTGACTGTATACACAGTAGTAAATACCCTAATAGTCTTAAAAATTTGTACACATGTAAAGGTGGTGAAGAAGATGTAATCCATCTTACCACTATCACAAGCAAGTACTTAGGTAAAACTGTTAGTTTGTTTGTTTACATCTTTATTACACAATCTACTCACTCAAATGTAAGTGAGTGTATACATTAATACCTGGTCAGTTGCATAGTCAATGGTACTGTAGGACAGAACAGAGTTATCAGGAAAAAAATTGTTACTAGTTATATAATCCTAATGGTCAATAATTAACTAATGTATGTCAAGGGCGGGTTTAGGGGGATGCATGGGGGGCTGAGGTGCCCCTCTCCCCCACTTTTATGGGACACTGTTTGCAAGAAAAGATCGAGATACTCTAATAGAACAGTCAGGATCTGGATACTCTAATAGAGCAGTCACAGTATTTAGAGAAGCAGTGTAGCTAGCTACTTAGCTACGTATGTGTAGTTATAAATAAGGAGATATAATTGGTGGAGAGTAGCTATTGTCAGCAAGCTGTGATATTTTTGGTCTTCAACTTACAGCTGGCCTAGCCCCCTCCTGCTCCACCGCCCCTGTTTCAGGGGTAAGTGTTCTAAAAAACTCAATACTCTAATAGAACAGTCAACTACTCTAAAACATCCATCATTAAAATTATAAAGAACAAAGACCAACTCTTAGACCTATTGAACTTCAACTTCGAACTCAAACCATACTGCAGCATTAATGCTGTGCCCTTTATAAAATTATTTATGAAAGCTAGTTACTACTGCTATAAAATAATGATTTCACTTTAGAAATTGGTAAAGTGGCTCACAGTGCTTATTCAATAAGGTTTAGTCAAAATTATTGCAAAAGTCGATCTCAGAAAGTTAAATTTGCAAAATTATCCTGTGAGGGCATACTCCCAGACCTCCATAGATTAAGTGTGCTCTGCATGGTAAGTGGCCTTTGCATACTGTACTACTAGTTGTATCTACCAGTTGACACTTTTCTTAGCTCCCACTATAGATGTCCCTAGATTAGCACCCCCCTTGGGAAATCCTAGATCCGCCCTTGTGTGTGGAGTCAATGTCAATAGTTGATAATCCCTGTTTACATTGTCTCAGTCTAATGCAGATAACTGTGAGAGCAAGTGGGCTACTAAACCTGGAACAGCACTTACAGTGTAGCAAAAAGACTGGTAACGAAAATTGGAAATTCCTATGAGGTTCCCAGAGTTATAGCTCTAAGAATGAAATGTGCCTGATAATTAACAGCTTACACTGCATTATTAAAAATTTTATAGTAATTGGGTATATCATACTCACCAACGATGACCAGACCATGTTTGGCACGTGTGATCCCAACACAAATTTGGTGATGGTCAGTAATGAAGCCCAAATGCTCTCTGATCCATGTTCTGTCTGCCTGGACAGCTGCTTTATTTTCAATGCTCCGTTTAGGCATTGACCGTACAGTAGAGAAGATCACAAAATCAAATTCACTTCCTGGAGTATGAGTGATGGAGTAACAACATTGAATGTTACACTTTTAAATGATTACCTTGACTTTCATTGATAGTGCATACAGTGACATTTAGCTTCCTTTCCTTTACTATATCCTCCAGGAGTTTCTTTTGAGCTTTATAAGGAGTCAGGACAGCAATGCCTGGATCCTTTATGATACTCTTTCTGGCCTTTTGTTTCAGTGCTACAATAATCTCAGCCTGTAGGTTACCACATTGTACACCGTGTACACATCATAAAGTGATTTAACCCACAATCTTCTCTGCTTCAGTCCTGTTGCTCTTTGACTCCTGGTGGACTTTGTGATGGCTACTACCATCTTCCTCCTTCCCTTCCACATCACAAAAAGCAATTGGACAATTTTTATTATCATTAGGCCAAAATCCTTCTAATGAACAAAACCGTCGTGACACAGATGGGTGTGTTATGAGCCGACCATCATAGAATTCTTCAGATGGAAACTCACAAATTGCTTCATGCTGTAATACAAATTGGCGGTCTACCTACAATTGCAGTGTAGTATTGCATACCATTCTGTATTGAATAGTAAGCATCATTAATGAATATCTGCTACTTTCTAAAAATACTGCATAACGCTCGAACAGGGAACATCCCAATCCCTTTTCTTTAGCAGGGTTGTAGTTAATCACTGGCTGTAATAGATAGGATGTAACATACCACAGGGAATGTCCCAATTACTTGTAGTTGCTGGTGATCTCCAATAAGGGTCACATGATCTGCCAGTTGTATGGGAATCATAGCCTCAGGCTCTGTTGCCATAGCAGCCTCATCAATGATCAGATGGGTAGGTTTAATATTATCAACCACACGAACACTACTGGCCTCGTTACAGGTACAAAACACTGTATGGGAACTAAACACATCAGGGTAGCTACTATGATGTGCAGCTTACCTATCTGATAATTGCCATCACGTATGACCATTTTTTCAGCATCTGAAATAGTCATATTGAACTTCATTCTTTCAAGTGGAGAAGGAAGCTTATTTTCCTTTGCATATCTATAAGCCAAGCAAGAACTGATATCTGCCAATGAAATTTTATAGTTTAAACCTTTCAAATCTATCTTCCATTGCTAATAGTTCTCCAGAAAGTGGACATTCTCTGCTACGAATCTTTTTATGCAAGGCATATGGTTCATGAGCCTTGCTACATTCTTGTTCAGAGCTGGGCTTGTTGAGCACCTGTACATGGTGTAGTATTACTAGTGAACAGACATGGTGACTACATGACTACAGAGGTTTTTAAAAGTTCTTGCAATTCTGTAATTCAAATATATACACACACATGCACATTACAATACAATTCAATTAGTTTTTAGTTACCATTTTGCTTGTAATTTTATGTCTGCTGATTTTATTATTAGTAGGCACAAAAATGTGAAGAGTCTATATGAACTATTGTATGTACACATTCACATACTTGAATACCTATAAGTAAGAGGTAATACATTGGTGGTACGGTTTTAGTAGAGGATAATTATATTTCTGACAATAACTGTTGAGATAATTAGAACAATAACATGTGTATACATATGGTTAAATCATGTACAGGGAACTTAACAAACCAAGAACTTTAGCAAGAACTTTACAAACCCCTTTAACATTAAGTTACCTTGTTGCTGTGTGGTCCATAATATGATTTAGTCTCAATACTTTTACTGTATATTCTCAATATACGAAGATCCTTAACGTTGGGATGCTTCAAAAACATGTCTATATAAAAAAGAAAAACAAAACGTTTGTTATTCATGGTACAATGTCTTGCCATAGTATTATAGTGTCTTACAAGTAAGTAGTGATAAAGAGTAGTGTAGGTCTTTATAACACTATGTTACAAATTTTGTCAACTCTTCTGACAGTTCGTGCCTCATGAGCTACATGCTGTACACTACTGTATACTTACCCAGTACAACATCTACTGATTTATTGGATGGTCCACAATACATCACACATCTTATCTTCTCATCTGGCTCAGATCGTGGATTAGTTGGAAAATTGAATTGGATGAATGCATAGGCAAGGTGAGACCCAGTTACTGACTTTCCAGTTCCTGCAAGTTATAAGACAACATGTTCATACAGCACTGCTCAGTTAAATAGGAGTACAGGTAAAGAGTTATGTTTGGGTGGATCTTTGTGCATGTAGTATTATTACCAGGTGGACCCTGTATCAGCTGAAACGTGTTCCTCATCGCAGTCTCCACTGATCTTGCTTGTTCTCCATTGAGTCGTTTTCGTTGTTTATCTGACCATAATTCGTAGACTAGTCGGTTCTGCCTGATCTGAATGAGTCTTTGATCAGCATATGCTGCTAAAAGTATACACTAGTACATTCATAAAGTTTTACATCTATAGGACTTACAAGTTTTTCTCCTTCTAATTCCATTTCCCACAGCTATTTCCTTACACAGATGATTCTCCGTGTACCGCAGAGCAAGTAGGGACCTATACATCCTCCTGTAGTGACATAACATTACATCATGTCTGTAGTATGGTACATTACCTGTATGGGAGATCTAATGGGATTACTTGAATCTCACAAGTACTATCCTTCAAATACTGTCTCATAAATGGTGACACTCGTGCAGTATCTTTACTGGCAAATTTCAAGTGGATCACTTTCCTACTTCCTTCAACCAACTTCTTAGCATTTTGCTTTTTAGATCTTCTCTTTGTGAAAACCATTGTTTGGCTTTCACCACCATCTTGTTCATCTTCAATCTGGTGGATGATAAAATGGTAGACTGCACTTGCAGTGGTCACCTTCCTTCCATCAACTTCCTTTTCTTCACCCAGTGGTATGTTGTAGCGAGCACACACTAAGTTACCAACTTGAAGATCAAAATATTCTCCACAACGCTCCTCAAACTTGGCGGGTATAGTTAGTGTAATATCAGCAAGTTCTTCTTTAGCTGTATCTTCTTTAATAGGAGAATAATAAACATCATCAAGGGAAGATCCTGGTTGTCGCAGGTTGGGCCATTTTAGTGGAACATTTTGAATTAGTTGTATCTCAGCCTCACCAACACTTTGTACTGCAGCCTCAGCCAGTAATACACTCTCCCACAGTTCAATGTACTCGTGAATATCATTGTACTTCACTTTAGAGGCATGGGATAATATTGGACTAGAAAAACAATCAGCAGGTTTAGTACTATGTTGTACACACACATTCAACATTGGAGCTACCTCCAACAACTGGATACAAGGTGACAAGATGTGGTCACTATAACTTGCTGTAAAGGAAACTTCAAAACTTTCATAAATTTTAAATGACCGCTTTGCTTCATATAAGAAAAATGAAGCGCTCCCTGGAAATATGCTACCATCACCAGAAATACATTGGTGACTACCCAGAAGATCTTTAAGTGGAGCAGCCAAATCTGGTGAGGGAAGTTTCTTGAAATTTGTTACCGTCTTCCAATCTTTTGTGACCAGTGACATCGATCTACTAGGAAACTCAGCCATGTAGCAACGTTGTGTCAAGGCTGCAGTCTGACTTTCAGTAGGCTTACTAGCAGCTACACTATCACTAGCTGCTTCTGCTATGTAGAAAGTAATCATTGTATCCTTAGTTAGCTCAAAACTAGGCTGACATTTTTCAGCATTTATGAACAACCCATCAACTGCCAATTTACCACTAAATGATGTAATTTTTGCTTTCCACATGTACACCTTGCTTCCTTTTGCATCATTATCCTCTTTTGGACTTCCCATAATTGGTTTAGCAACCCATGGTCTAGCATTACTTGTGATGCTGCTGAGATGGAAGCTACGCTGGTCCAGTGATAGACAGTGATAATCTAATTCTTGAATGACAAAGTACAAACTCTTCTCTACTTTTGATATGTACACTGTACAGGATTGAGAGCATTTCGCCAGTGACAAAGCAATACTCAGACAATCACATTCTTTCCCTACCTTTCTAGCATTCCATGACTTTGTGTTACAATCTACACAAATTTCCTTTATCTCATCAGATGTATATTCAGCTGCTGTTGACGAAGACAGACTCTGCAGGATCAACCGTTGTACTACAATATCGATGTACCTTCTTAGAGGAGAGGTGGAATGAGTGTACAAACAACATAAGTCATTGTGACCGTACACCTCATTTTCATCCTGTGGCAGTGATACCAAGTAACCATTATTTAGTGACAGTGTCTTTTGCTGCTGTAGTATTGAAGTGCAGATATATTCAGCTCGACATCTAGTGCTGTTTACTTCTTTAAAAAGAACTGCAAGTTGAGGATAGTAATTGGTAATCCTAAGTACATTTTTAGCTTGCATCAAATTACCATGTTGTAAAGCCTCATAAAGGTGTCTACCGAGTACATCCATGATAACAACAGGACCAGGTTCTGTGGTGACCTTCAGATTATCAGCAAGTGTTTTGTGAACTGGAGAATGCACTACTATATCTTTGTAGTTCTTAAGAACCCTCACTAGTTGCTCTTGGTTTGGTGGTTTCTGTCTACGTAACAAAGCTAACTCAGGAAAGGCAGTTAATATATGCTCTGCTGCAATCTTGTTGGCCCACACCATCAGTTCCTTGACCAGGAAATAAGCTTGTGGGCTAGAAAGCTGATTTGCATCTTCTGTGGAGTAATCCATGTCATCAGATTTCACTCTGTTTCTGAAGAATGACTCACTGATCTGTAGTAGCAGTGCAAGTCTTTGCTCCAATCCAAATGTCTTATTGGTAGACAAGGCTTTGTGGAAATGTGCAACTTTCTCATCCAGTGATATATCCTTAACTTCAGCTAGTGAATGTTGCACTTCTTCATAAGTTAGTCGTGCTCTGGATTGCACATAACTCTCACAGATCTTTACTGTGCCAGGAACAATCTGTATATTATTACCATCAATACGTACTTGACAAGTATATGATATTGCAGAAGCTTTTCTGTCACAATCAAGGCTAAGAGAACTTCTTACCTTCTCTGGAAGTATGGGATAAACTGATGGACTAAACTCTTCGCATATTGACTTCAGAGGACTCAATGAGGACACATACACTGCAGTGCTTCTTTTCTGAGCCCCAACATCAACTTCACTCCCCTTCTTCACAGTTCCTCCAACATTGGTGATGTGTACTCCCAACTGGTAACACTTACCATCATCACTGGCAACAGGTTCCAGTGTAAGAGCATCATCCAGTACCATAGCTTCTGGTGGGTCAATGGTGAACGCATGATCATAGTGAGGTAGGGAAGACCCAGTAGTGGCTACTGTTGCAATCTCATCATTGAATGGAACCTTATCAATGTGGTCAGTATTGACATGATTGTGAGCTAACAGTAGTCGTTCTCCATGATACAGTGTTAATCCTTTTGGTATAGCAGCAATCACCACACCAAGTGGATAACGATATTTTGGCCTCCACCTCAAGTACCACACCACAAACAACAACTTTTGTGCAATGCTAAGAGGAATAACATCCTTTATTTGAGGAATTTCTATCTTTTCATCAGGTTTGCTAGGGATGTTAAAGGACTTTGGATCAAATATTGTCACAGCACGTCGCTTGTATTTCAACTCCTCTTTAATGATAAGATCTTTTGATGCTTGCTCTAACATCTCACGGGACAAGCCAGGCAGATTGACTAGTTTGGGACTCTTCCGATCAATAGGAGAGAAAAATATAGCATTGTAATTGTCTACACGACACACAAACTGTCGCTGTGGACCTTGCTCTACTACCTCACACACACGACCACATCGATCACTATTCTTGTACACACGTACAATTACCTGTGCTCCTTCTAGAGCACAACGTCGATTGTTTATTCCCTGGATTGTTATAGGTGGCTTCTTTGGATCTAGTGGAATTGCTAAAGACTTTCTAAAAGTCACATTCTCCAAGTAACACTCAATTAGAGTGGGTTCCAATGCAGCATCTTCAGGTGCTTTATCAACAGCTACTGAATCACTCCGTTCAAGGACGTAACCACGATCACCATTATCAAGATTTCCTAATATCACTTTTACATTCTGACAAGCTTTATTGGACTGAAACGCTCTTTTGTAAGCCTCTAAAATACTATCACTCACTTCATGAACTTTACTGCAAGGAGAAGCCAGCACATCTTGAATATCCCCAAACACTTCAATGTAAAGTTTATGAATACTTTCTTGTACAGCTGATCCACCTGCCTCGTAACATTGTGGTGTCAACTTGAGGGAGGAAGTCTCCAAACATCTTTTGACATACTCCCTCCAACAATAAATAATGTAACCAGTTGATTTTTCAATGGAAAAGAGCAGGAAGGGATTACCAACACAAACTACCAGTGACTGTGCTCTTGTTATGACAGTATTAAAGGCATACTGATCACAGATTGACTTTGTTGGATTTGATGTAGAGCCATCATCTTCAGTTTTCTCCAGAGTACTGATGAAAATAGCTCTAAATTCTCGTCCTGTTATATAATTGTTAAGTATTAAATCTGTACAGACATAACGACATACCTTGTAGCTCAAATGTTGCTAGTGTTTGTATATCTTTTATATTTTTGAAGTCTTGTTGGTTGAGCATTTTCCTCATACACCTCGCCTACAGTGTACATGTCACACTTATAATGGAATGGTCTTTATACATCCTGAATTACCTGGTTTCTACTGGATGCCATGGCACAAATAGTTGAAAGATTCTTTTTTCCCCATTGTGTAGTTGGCCAGGGATCAACATATCGTTGTATCTACAAATATGTAACAATGCAATGAAATGATTCTACACACTTTTGAATTTCTACTATATATATATATGTGACCGGATTTCATATAGCAAGGCTTCCACACGCACAAAATCAAACTTATGTTTTTACCAGAAACGGATTGCTGGTCTAACACACTATCATATTCCACACTGTACTTCCTTCAGGACTGGCAAGTCTGGTTTCTGTAGCAGCTTTCTTCCGACCCTGTCAAAGCCACGAGTGGGAGATTGGTGCCATTAAATGGCCATGGCTTTGTGATAATGCTGTGTGGTGAGCTGGGACTTCACAGAGAGCTCGCCAATAGTGTTCTCAGTAAATTTGGAGAGATTTGAGGGCCATGGAGGGCCCAAACTTGGCCTCTGGATTCCATTCGTCTTCTTACTTCATTTTATACCCCTATATTAAGCCCACCCACCACCCCCCCACCCTATTACTGCCACCTGTGATATTATTACCCACTCGAAAAAAGCTGCCCAAAACAGGGCAAATTTTGGGTATCAGAAATTAATACACCCACTCACTGATAGCTAGTAAATAGATGAATAATTGGTGCAAATTTTGTTTGCACAGCTGTAGGCACTGGGAAGTTATTACACAATGATTAATTAAAATCGCCATATCTCCTAACGAAGTTTTGTGCGTCGAAGCCTTGTTTTGTCAAATTCAGTCACATATATACTTATAGTACATTGATAACAGGAATTACAGAATTAATGGTAAGAATGAGCACTGTCCTGTTTACAGAGTCCAGCATTGCAGCCAGTGTGCACATATGCCCGTGCTTCAGTGTTAGGAGATCTCTATATCATATTATGTGACCGGATCTCCCCATGTTCATGCGTTTTTCAAAATTCCATTTTGTTACACTTTCCTTATCTAGATAGCCATAGGAATGGTCAACAGCTCTAGAATGAGATCTTTTGAAGCCAGCACTACAGAGTGGTAGCAACGATACAATGGAAAACAAACTACAGGCACTTACATAAATGGTCACAACTTAGGAATGAAGTTTTTTACAGGTATGCAATCTTCAGGTTCTCCATGAACAGGTAGATCTATTGTTGGGTATGTTATGTCTACCAAGTGCTTCCTACAACTGGGGCAAAGGTGAAAACTCAAGAAAAAAACTAGAGTAAGTCACTCGTACAATACAAGACAAACTAACACTCATATCTTACACCTCCTTGGGAGCAATGACACGAAACAAAGATTTTCAAACTCCTCTTGTTTTGGAGAACACGATTCTGCCACAGTTTTTGTTGTTAGTACCTTCCTTCATTGCAAAACAAGTGCTCAAAATTTATAGAAGTTTTTACAATTTGTTTAATGAATTCTACTGTAAAATTAGGCTTGCCCGAACATGTGGGATTCTTGCAGATTTGGTCACATATATCCCCCAGGTTTATATCACAATATGGAACATATACATTGACATATATATTCTGAAAGCATAACTGATACTTTATATGACATCATCTAATTGTTTTCAAGATAGTGGTATATATATAGCACTGTTACGGAAGAACGTATAACCACGAATTACTTGAAAGAAGATGATTGTTAGCACAGATGAATGGGCTGTAAACCACGAAAAAAGATTCATTGAAGCGAAACATGATGATTGATTATCATGGTTAAATTCGTGATGGCCACAAACCAACAAGCAGTGCTTATATAAGGCATTAGCAAGTGTATTTTAAGTTGGCTTTTTAAACAGCAGTGGGGATACTGGCTATTTCTTGTGAATAATTCCTCTATGGCAATTGGCCAAGTATTGGCCAACTTTCCCCCAAAATGTACCAGTATTGGATCGGATGGTAAAATGTGGTATCGATGTATCCTTAATTGATACTATCAATGTACTACTGAAACAAGATACATGAATGATGGTATTACAACATAGCTTTGTGGGAACTGAGGAAGTGAGGAACAGTAAGACATGTTCATACATCTTCACTAACTTGCTCTAGAGTAGCTCTGGCTTCTATTTCACTGTAATCTTGTGATGAAATAGTAATTGTACTATTCACTGATGTACAGACAAACTCCAGAGCAGAAACAGTCTTGGGGTGCAGTCTGCTGTTAGTACGTACTTGTAGTGTGGACTTGAAGAACAGGTTTGATGGTAGCCTCAAGATACTATCATGACAACGATAGTTGGTCAGTAGTAGACCTACATAACGACAACACATATAAGTTGCATAATTATTTTCAAACAGTAAGGTAGTACTGTTTAGTAGGGATTTCCCAAATCTTGAACAGTACCCACTAAAATGCTGCCTCTAAAAACCACCTTAGTAATAAACAGCGAAAAGTACCTTGGTGGGAATAGTCTTATCGTATGTAACGACAAAATAAATCTAACATACATGCGCCAATATTGGAATATTACCAAAATCCAATATTTAGTTTGCCTCCCTCCCTCCCTGACCACGGTTGCAAGGCTAGAGGTTATAAATGACGCATCATACAGCCACCATTTTTTGCTACAATATGTACATCTCACACTTGGCATGCGCCTACTGGGGTTCCACCTTCTGTGCACTTTGTCTTTTAATCTTCAATAATGCTGATCATCTTCTTCGTACATATCAAGGTGTTAATTTTCCATATCAACATTTTCCATATTAGATGCCACAAAGTTATTAAAAGTGGTACTCACACTGCTTTTAGAGATATAGCTGGTAGACAGTTGGTAGACACTGCACAATAGGACCTTTATTAACTAGCTGGATCAATAACAATTAAGCAACATGTCCCTTTACAATCTAGCTGGATCAATAGCAATTGAGGAACACACCCCAAATGATTTTAGCTATACTTATAGTGATTGATCATTATAAACTTGCTTCTTATTTGTAGCACAGTGAAAAGCGAGGCATGCTATGACCATTCCATTTAAATTATCACATATAGTCTAGTTGGCTGAGGCTTACGTGAGATACTCTAATAAAGCAGTCACCCTAATACAACAGCCATGTTCAATTTCTAATATAACAGCCAAATGTGAATGTAACAATGAACTACTATATTAAAATTAAATGAAGTAGGGATCTAAGAGTTATATAAAAACCAATTATATAAATAATGGTATTACAACATAGCTCCATGGGAAAATCACTACTTTGGCAGTGAACAGATCAATTCATGCCTATGTAGGGATTCTCCCATAAAATAATACCATCATTCATAAAATCTTGTCTGATTTTATCCTACTTCATTTTTTAAACTAATATAATTTTACTGTACCACGTAGTTTAAATGTGGACTAAATAAATTATATTTACTGTTGTATTCATTCTAACCTGCATAAGGATTCTCTTTACGGACACCCAGAATGCTGCCATAAAGTTCATGAAGCCGTTGAAGCAAGGATGTACCCAATTCATTGGCACGTGCTTTATCACCCAAAACCAACATCTGAGGTCCAATCTATTACAAAAATATAACACTCTAACACACTATTGTGTTGATAGACAATACTGTACTTGTAAGTGATCTCCAGCAATGACAATCTTAGTGTTATCATCAGCTAAACCAAGTGGTGCTATGGCTTCTGGTTCACGTGTTTGAGCTCCTTCATCAATCAAGATGTGAGAAAATGGTCTGACTCCAAGCTTTATAAGTTGAGGTGCTGTCAGGAATGTGGTGATAACCAAACGACATCTTTTGATTTCATGTATCCTCTGATGGTTGGAACTTTTGATCAACAAATTAGGATAAGCACCATTGTAATTATATCTATCAGTCCCAATCAATCTGATTGGTATCACTCCATGTGGGATACAATGTTTGTCCATTAGTGGACCAAAGCAGGTATCAATGTAAGCATCTGCTGACTGCAAGTGACTGGTGCAAATCAGAATACGATTGCTCCATTTCTTAAGAAAGTTGACTGCTGCAGTGGCAAGTAATCTTGTCTTCCCAGTACCAAATGGACCAGTGACAAGAAATGGAACACTAGAGTCACAGGCCATCATCTTCTTAAGGGTTAGTAGCTGATACTCCTTGTCCAGGAGCAAGCAATCTGACACAGGCATGGGAGTGCGTGGAAGCTTCTCTTGTTTAGTGTTGAGACCATGAGGAATGAGACGCTCAATAATTTTCCAATTCATGCTATCCAAAGACTTGTGAAGGTTCCGAAAGTATGAATGCTTTAAAACAAAGCAAACAGGAAAATTCTGAGATTTCATTTTGATTTTAGACTTTAGTAGGTCAAAATCCTTTTCATTGTCAAACTTGATGTTAACTACATCTAATCCTTTCTTGCTGACATCATATTTTAATATTTCAGCATGCATGGTAGTGCTACCTACTGTGATTGTTACATCTTCAGCAGCTTGTTGTAGGTATGCAACATCATCACTATTTAACCCCTTCATACATCCATACAGCTGCAGCTCTTCATCATGTCTATCACGTCTTTTGAACAAAGATACTTCAAGTTGCTTGTTACACCTTTAATAAAAACATAGACATGTGACAATAGCTACATTTTAGGTATAAATGGGTAGCTATATGATTTATATGATAACAAAATTGCTGATCAGTTTATAGTGAGCATACTTCCACGTAAGTCTACAGATAGTAAAACACAATTCCTATGGCTTTGTGCATGTCTACAAATTTCAACACAGCTTACTGAGGGTGGTTCCATGTATATCTATAAACAGTATAAGACATTCCCAATGGCTCACAAATGAAGCTGGTCTAATGCACGACTTAGACTATGACTTATACAATAACACTCAACTAGTGGACATGGCTCCACACAAGCCTGAAGACAGCAACAGACATGGCTTTGTGCATACCTATAGACCAAAATACACTCACTGACAAATAGACATGGCTCCATGTTGAGTTCCACATATAATGTCTACAGACAGTAGCATACAATATCAATATGTAGGCATGGCTCATTAAAGAAGCTGGGCTGGACTATGATGCATCAATACACTTCCACACCATCAAACCAATTAATTCATTTCACATGTGATCCAATTCAGGTCGGAATAGTGTTTTATAACAAAGTAAATTCCTTCCAAGATTGGTGTGCATGATTGTTTATTAGGATTTTTATTTTGCAGTGACTGTTCTATTAGAGTATATGCAAAACGTGTGATAGGTTGCATTTGCTCAACTTTTAACAAAGCAAATCTTGCACTTTTACCTGCATATTCTATAAGGTCTGATGATCCAGACAAAAGGCAACACAGTTGACCTGACCCAGTTTCAACACTGATTTCAATACTAAATTTATAGAAAATATAGAGGAAATATAAACTTATATTTGATTCATTTTTTAATGGCAGTTTTAGTTTTACTATGCAAAACAAAAAAAATACATTGTTGTGGTTCCGCATCATACAGGAATGATGAAGTTATAAAGTACCCCTAGTAGAGCATTTTACTGTGATAATGAAACTATATACGTACATGTGTATATGTGAAAGTCCCTTTATTATTATTTTGTTGTATTCTGTGACACATTACCATGAATCTGGATATGCAAAAGATTTCAGCACGATGTAGGTTTGGATAATCTTTCACAGAGTTAAGGATGATTGATGTAAATGACCAATGATTTGTCATGCCAAAAAGGCTGAAGAAATAAGCTAACAATGCACAAAGCCACAATTAAAGTTTATTATTATTAACAACATTGCAGCCATTCCATGGCCACTATTTTAGTCTGTCAGTTCCTTGATTTAAATGAAAGTTGTAGTTTAGTACACTAGAATGGTTTATAATCACATACGTAGATCTTTCAGTAGGTTAGAACATTCTATGTGCGTTGTATTAGAAATACTCAGAAAAAATGTGTAGTCAGTTCGAGTTCATCTGAGCCCCACTAAATATAGTAATATCAAAGAGGTGAACATGTGTTCACTGCCAATGGTTTTGTACTACTAGAACAAGTACCTTTTCATGTTGTAAACATGTTTGCATGCCTAAATCGTCTATACTACATGTATGGAATATTTCTAAAACCTCATAACTATTTGTTCTTGTCCATATCAAAGCACTTTTTATAAACAGCTCCAGTATTTAAAAGGCTTCACAGTGTTACAAAATGTTTGGGAACCTGGCACACGTAACAAGAGTTATTAACAAAAATGAGGGCTCAGATGAACACAAACCGATTATAGAGTACTACAAAAATATTAAAACAGGCTACAGTATATCAAGACACACGATAGTGTGTTGTGCGGCCAAGTACAGCCAGTGTGAGTGCGCAACAGACAAGTGTGTATTGTACAGCTCGTTGTTTTACTTCCTCGGGGTAGGGCACCTCCCATACCAAATTTAAGTTGAATCAACCAAGCCAACACTGAGATATGTACCTTCAGTGCTTTCAAGTTTGTTTGTATTTGTTCACTTTGTAAAATCACCGTGTAGATCTCGCTGTAGATAGTTCAGCTATATGTAACCCCCTCTAGCTACAGGGTTCAGTTTGTGTAACAAGTCACCCTAATAGCTACATGATAATCATTTTATTCAGTTTCAAAATTTACAATAAATACATAGATTCACACAAATAGCAGGCTTTGTAGTTCATAAATTCTTGCATATGTACTTGCTCCCTTCTCAAATTGGAATCATTTTTGTACTGAAAATACTCTCCACCTTCAGTGCCCCACATATTTGAGACAGCACCTTATGTGGTTGAGAAATATTAGCCCCTCAAAGTTCAGCTTAATTTCTTCGTGTTTTTTTCTTCATTTAGGTGACCTGGGGGGCTTACATTATTCTTTTTGCATACTTTACAAAAACAACTATTAAATGCAAATGTTTAGCTCGATTTTCTTGAACTTTGGTGCACTTTAAGAATATATTGTGGCAAGATCACATACCAAGTTTGTTGCAAATCTGATAAACAGTCATAGAACTATGGATGATCATTTGCATTGAAAAGGCTGCCTTGTTGTCACGCCTACAGGGTAAACCGCTTATGAGAGTAACTTATAAATTGGTATGTGTATAGGCTAACCATCATAGCTCAAACCTTTTGTGGTTTAAAAGAAATTGCTTTTCATCCTGTATGATGTACGTATCTATGATGATTTTTAGACATGGCATTTTAGTGATTCGCGTTACTGTAGGTGGCAATCCTACTAAACAGCACTACCATACTGTTTGATACACACATCCACACCCACATCCACAAACACACCTTTATTCATTTGTTTACCTTTTCTCCAGCACTCTTTTGTGTTCATGCTCCTCATAATACAACAAGGTGTGGAACTTGTCCACATAATTCTCCCTAGTAAGTGGCATAGTCAGCAGGTGTGCATTCAGTTTACTCTCAGGTGGGAGCTCATAGTTCTGCTTGTGTTTGAG
Source organism: Dysidea avara (assembly GCF_963678975.1). NCBI lineage: Eukaryota > Metazoa > Porifera > Demospongiae > Dictyoceratida > Dysideidae > Dysidea > Dysidea avara. Next base: position 27,708,497 of record NC_089280.1, read on the forward strand.
CTTAGTCAGACCTCCAGCCTAACATTACATTTACTACTAAAATTATGTTTAAGGCTAGTCCACTGACCTTGTAGGAATAGGACTCAGAAAAGCTCCTTACTGGCACAAAAGGTTGAAATGATGATGGATCAGGCTGCTGACCTACACGTATTAGTGGACAATAAATGACCAGACAAGCATGCAATGAAAACAAATAGCTTACGGTTTAGCATTGCTTGCTTTTCTTTGTTCCATTCATGCAGCTCAAGACCATTATGAGCATACGTACATTTTGGTCCCAGACAGAAATCGCTATGACACTGCTGAAAGTTACCACGGATACGCATTGCTCTATTTCTAGGGAATGGTCTTAGTAGCAGTCCTGTATATGCAATATTACTTGTAATAAGTACATGTAGACTGTTCAAAATTCATGCATGGGCTAACATACCAATGCATAAATCCAGGCAGCAATGTTTGCATTCCACTCTTTTGTGGTAATTAAAAGTGCAATTTCACATACAATACAAGTTTATAACTTTTACAAGCACAAGGGAAAATTAGGAATTTTTAGGGATCATACAACTACAACTACAAGTGACACAAGTGAGACACGCCTTTCTCTGGTGTAGTGCAGCCTCAAAAACATACTTTATTGTAGTACAGTGGAACCTGTGTTACGGTCACCTGGATTAAGTGGTCACCTTTGCATAACGGCCATGGTCACGAGGTCCCAAATATTTTCTCATACAAATGTATGCATTGTGGTCTACATTAAGCAGTCACCTGTCTAATGTGTATAACAGCCAACCAAGAATTCACCTATAAATCACTGTATACATAACTTCATCCTTCGTATAATGGTCACTACCCTTTTATGGTGGCTCGTTAAGCCAATTGTCTGGTAACAGGCACCATTTCAATTGATGTGCAATTATTACACTTCCCGTCTTTCAATGAATGCTATATAATCTATCAGGCTTCATTGTTTAAATGTAGTCAATAGCTATAACCAACATTCATAACAAGCTCACCTTACCCTTTCTGTACAAAAAATTATAGTTGAAGCGAGCCTCTTAATAATAATTACTAACTTTTAATGGTCATAGCCACTAAATTGCTGCTGACCACCTTATGCAGGTTTTCTCCACCTGTAGTATAAAGGCCAGATATATCTGGTCCCAAGGTGACCATTACAGACAGGTTCTACTGTATCTTGGTCTCAAGAGCACTCCCCATACACCATCACTCTTTGTTCTTGCCTGTACAGCCATATTCAGTGCTGTCAAGACCCAAAATGCAGCCAATCACATGCTGGATACAACGCGCATTAAAAAGAAGTAACGCGTTACAATTTCCAGATGTAATATCTGTTATATATTACTCGTTACTTTGTCATGTAATGCGTTATATTACTTTGTTAAAACATAAGTAATATTATTACATAATGCGTTACAAATGAACTCAATACGCCCAACTCTGAGCTTTACTCCCGTGCACACTTCTCACCTACACCAGCCCACAAGCTCTTGGCACACTTTACCAGTGACAGGAATGGAAAAAAATATTTCTTGACATATATAATTAGCCCTTCACTGATAAATGTCATACACCCCAAAATGTACTAAAACATTTATGATAAAATCTTCTGATCATTATGATTGAAAGTAGTAAAATGTGCTCAACTTCAAATAATTTATGCCCATTTGAAGTGCAAATTTGTGTCACGGCTTACTCCTTGATAACAACTCTGCTTCAACTTACGAAGTCACCTTGTGCTACTATAAACCCCACAGTAAAGAACTTTTATCTAGAAATGTGTATAAGAGAGTTTAAAAAAGGTACTGAAGGAACTGTAGATGAGGAGTACACCCATAAAATTAGTTTTACTTCCCATTCTTTATGTTCCTCTACAATTTATGGTATCGTCTCTTGTTCCACTACACTTTTATCACTTGGATCCCTACTCGTTTATAAATTGTTATATATATGTGTGACTGTTTCTATTAGGGTGAGTGCTGTATTAGAGTATTTCAAGTCAGCCTCTCATCTACCAAGAGCTGGTCACTATTTTCATATTTTCACTGTGCTAGTATTAGCTACCATTGTGATCAAGTAAATAGATTGTTAAGTGGTGTGGTCTCCACACTTAATCATTATTAATCAATCAAGATCATTAGTTGACATGCTCTCAAACCTATTGTGAAATTACAGGTATCTATCAAGTGTTCAGTACCTCCTACAGTGGTGTAAGTGCTTTAAATAATTTTGTGGGGTCTAAAAATATGCTGCTCAAGGAAAGTGTTGATACAGAAAATTAAAGCCTTGATATGGTTTTATTGAATGAAGAAGACAACAACCAGCCTGACTGTAGATAACAAGGAGCAGAGGGCACACACTCATTGGAACCCCAAAAGACACATGATACTAGTGAGTTTGTTATTGTGGCGTAAAATGGTGGCCATGGGCTGCTTCATTTGGCCTTCACCTTGCAATTGTGGGTGAAAATTTGAGTTCTGGTGATTTTTTTAAAACAATTCTATATCCGACTGCCTGTAAGTGTTTAATACTGTATTTGATGTTAGGTGGACTAATGTTATTCAATAAAGGCAATTTTCATCACATAAGATGTCTCTAGGATTAAATATGACATTTTAAGCAGTGCACATGTCTTCATCTCTTCATGCAATTCCCTGAGCTACACACACACTGATCTGTACCAGATGGTGATGTGTGTGTATATATAGTACCTCATCCCTTAGGGCTTCTATTTCTTCCCTCTCCTTTTTGTTTGACAGTACTACTGTACTGTTTGATAGAGCCATTTAAATTTTATGTAAAGACTACACAATTAAATGTGATAATGTTACAAGTCAATTCGACATCACAAATATCCAATATTTGTACAGCTTACCTGATTCATGACAACGAACTTTCACTAAATCGGCATCTTGATGGTGAGGTAGATCTAAATGTAAACATCCATCCTTCAATAAAGATTCGATTGATTCATATTGATTGTACAGTTGATAACACTGCCAGCAGACTGTTTTCAGTTCAGGCATTCCTGTGAAACAAATATATATATTTATGTAATAGTTATACCGCTGGCACAAGTGCTTTGCCTGATATATATGCACGCGCCTGAGGGCCACAGGTCCGAGGGCAAGTGCATATATACAGGCAAAGCACAAGTGTCCGTGGTATAACTAATATGTTCTACATGCAGTACTTAAGTTGAAAAACTACTTACTGTATGGCCTCCACCTGTAAAACTAATGGGATGACTGTAGGTTTGTCTTTTCACATGCATCTATTAGGTGAGCACGCCCAAGTGGAATGTATTGCAGTGGATCCTCAGTTATTCAAACAGCTTTGTTCTTATAGTTAGTTAGCCAGAAGTGTTCAGATAAGTAAAATTGTTTGGATAACTGAAGCCCACTGATTTATATACAGAGCTTTGTTCAACTACTCTAATAGAACAGTCATTTACTCTAATAGAATGCACACTGATGACAAAATACTCTAATAGAAAAAATAGTCACATTTGGTGTTCTGATAATCAAGGTGTTCAGATATGGATAAGTGAGGATCCACTGTAATTTTAAGTTGGATTAGGGAAACAAAGGAATAGGGAATAGCTAAAAGCTTATGAAACAAGAGAGGTTACCTATACCTGCAGATATATTAAGGTGCCGGAAACCCATCTAATGGGAAACCTTATGAAGTGAAGCCATAATATTACTACAAGAATTTGCTTTATTAGATCACGTGATTACATTTACGTAATAATAATATGGCTACACTGCGTGTTAAAGCACGTGGCTTTGTTGTAAGAAGAAATTCGCTGTTGTTTAATGTGTAGTAGTAAAAAAGACGTTCACGAAAGTAAGTAGAGTAGTATAGAAACTTAGTTTAGGGGATTCATATCCTTTGTGCAAAATTTTGGTGGCAAGGGTAATTTGTGGTTTTAGTATGGTATCCCAAATAGTGAGGACAGGTTTTCTGTGTCCTAGTATACTAGTGAGTTAGACCTCTGTATTTGTGTTAGCTTGTGTAATATACGTAGGCGTAGTGACCAGTAGTGTAAAGAAATGGCTTCTAATGCTGCAGTGAGTAATATTCGCAATGTTTTCACAACTTTGCAATGCCATGAAAATTATGATGGTTAATAGCTCTTGTGTGTTGAAAGCTACTTAGACTTCTCTATTACTGGCACTAGCTAGTAGCCTATACCAGTGTACGGTGTTGTGATCACAGATCTGTAGGTGCTCTCTTCAATGAAATTTGATGCCAAGTGGTTATTCTGAAGGTGCATTTTACCCCGTGGCGTAAGTCGGCAAGTAAAGATCCCACTTCTCTGAACTTGTAGCCAGGAGAAGAGGGTACATTACTTCTTCAATTACAATTTGACTTGTGTGTGTAACCTGTAAGGTCTGTGTGCAAGAACTAAATTTAGGAGAGTATGCGTATTTTCAGATTTTCAATGGCTTCCAGTATACCGCCACCTTAACGGATATTCAATCCCTAATTTAATCTAACCATGACTGAATTAGGGATTAAATGTCCATTAGAGGTACGTACGTATAGACAATCTCTCTGTTTCACAGGCTTTTAGTTGTTCCTTTAATTCAAAACTTTTTTCTTTAATCCCTAATCCATTCCTTCTATTTGTTTATATTTTTTGTGGCTGAACTCTCTACAAGGTGACTTCTCCTAGCTAATCACTCTACAGGGTGACTTGTTTCTAGCTGAACTCTCTACAGAATGATCTGTTTGTAGCTGAAATCTCTACAGACTGATCTGTTTGTAGCTGAAATCTCTACAGGGTAACTTGTTTGTAGCTGAACTTTCTACAGGGTGGTTTCTTTGTAGCGAACTCTCTACACGGTGACTCTTCTAGCTGATCTCTTTATAGAGTGACTTGTTTCTAGCTGATCTCTCCACAGGATGATTTGTTTCTAGCTGAGCTCTCTACAGGGTGATTTGGTCGTAGCTGAACTCTCTACAGGGTGATTAGTTTGTAGCTGAACTCTCTGCAAGGTGATTTGTTTCTAGCTGATCTCTCTACATGGTAACTTTTTTGTAGCTGAACTCTCTACAATATGTCTAGTTTCTAGCTCATCTCTCGACAGGGTGACTTATTTCCTGCTGATCTCTTTGCAGAGCGACTCGCTTCCAGCAGGTGATCTCTCTGCAGGGTAACTTATTTCTACCTGAACTCTCTACAGGATGACTTGAAATATAGTGGAAGGGCTACTTGTTTCTAGCTGACCTCTCTTCAGGGTGGCTGGTCTATTAAAGTGACTGCTCTATTAGAGTATCTTGATCTCACACTTGCTACACCGAGTTGGATTTCGTGCTTTAACTCTGTGGTTTTATTCGCTAATCTCAATCGCATAATTGTTACACACTGTTGGTTTTTTTCGTTGTATCTTTATGGTCTTTAACTTACCACAAAAAGTTTGAGGTTCAATAGTTAACCTACCCACGCACCAATTTTCAGCTTCTTCCCATAAGCGGTTACCCTGTAGGCGTGACAATATATTGGTGTTATTATTCGTGAATAATTGCTAATAACTCCTTGACTGGTTATCACATTCCAGCCAAGCTTGGTACCAGGATGCGCCTTTATACTCCCTTTCTGTGTGCTAAATCTCAAGGCAATCAGATATTGTGTTCATGTTTTTATGGCAGTTTTAGTAAGTGTGCGAAAATATGAAGATAAAGAAAAAAACAACAAAGAAACTAAGTCTAGAAGTCTCGTATCTCAGGAATGCTTGAAGCGATTTTGCTGAAGTTTGGTTTGTGGGGTACTGATGTTGGCAGATGTGTCCACAGCAAAAATTTTGCTGTTCATAAAGGAAACACGGAACTATGAATGCGTGAAAATCACGTTTTCTTTCTTCCTGTCAATATACTCATGATGTGGCATACCAGCTTTTTTGGCCGCACAACATACTGTGTGTCTTGATCCCTTGAATTTATTAAAATTCTTTATATACACATTAACATACAGCATACTATTGATTTATTTCTCAGCTTGTTTTGTAACGATACATACAGTACATTAACATTAAATGTATTTCGTAATTCACCACTTACTTCATAATTCATTAATTACGTTGCTATGCATAAAAAAGGAAGCGACATTTGAACAAACCACTTTGAACTACAAATTACGGACAACGGTATCTTCTTAACTGTTTTATAGTTTGTCTATCATGTTATCATATGCAAATTCTTTACACTTGGCTGTTCTTAATTTTTGTTTGCATATAAAGGGGATATGCCTCCTTTCAACTCGAGAAGATACACCATTCCTGGTAGCATACAAGGCCTGTTACATTGTTTTTCAGCCATTATACGCCTGTTATAGCACATAGGCTAGCTCCTACTAAACTGTTTCACCTGGTTTCAGTTACGGCCACACACCCTTCAAGTAAAAAAGACAAAAACAGAAAGCTAAGCTTTAATACAGTACATAAACAGCCTTTATGCATTGAATATTTTCTGTAGTTCAAAGCCTGTTTGCTCATGTGGATGTTGGACAGACACACTGTTTTAGCTAAACCAATTTCAGGGCACACCTTCGGTCGGCTGTGGGCACATGCCTGGTTTTAAAAGGGTGCAGCTCTCCAAAAAGCCAGGGTGAAAAAGTTAGGAAATCAAAGGTTGTGGCCAAGAAATGGTTGCAATCATGCTAATACCAATCATTTTTTTCTTGATGATGGTTATTAAAATTGGGCATCATCACAGCCATTTCTTGGCTGCCACCTTTGATCTCCTAACTTTTTCACCCTGGCTTTTTGGAGGGCTGCACCCTTTTTTCACAGCTTGGTATAGATATCAATTTTTTGTGGACAAATCTGCTAAATATATGCACCTTCAAATTCATCTTATTTCAGTTCTTTGTAAATATATATAGCCATGCAATCTTTGATGATTCCTGGGAAAAAAGTTAAAAGGAAGTATCAAGGCCAACCATAGGATGGCTTTGGAACTTGTGATTGCAAAAAAAAAATGATATTTGCACAAAAACAAATGATAACTGCACAAAAACAAATGATATCTGCACAAAAACAGCCAAACTCAGGCACTGTTAAAAAAAAACATTTAATAGCATTAACATCATTGCAGCCATTTGTTGGCCACCACCTTTAATTTTACAACTTTTTTCACCCAGGTTTTTTAATAAGGCCACACCTTTTTCACAGTTTGACTGTTTTTGTGTGGATCTCTGTATCATCAATACATTCTTATGTTCTGTACAAAGTTACAGTAACAATAGAAGATTTGACATGTCATTTCAAAACTACTGGTTTTGTTTAACTATTTTAACTATGCAGTCATAATCTGTCAGTGATGGAGTATGCTTGCCTATCATAGCTATAACAGCCTCACTACAGAGCACTGATTGTGTAACGATTGTAATTAGCTATTAAACTATATTGTACGTTGTGTGGGAGAATTAAAGTGCCAATGAGTATACTGTATTTTTCATAAAGTACCAATTAGGTACATAACTGTAGTTATACGTTACACTGTAGTTAGACACCACATACCAGCATCTTCAAGGCTAAGTAGCTGTAGGAGGTATAAGAATGATGCAACGTAGAAACCGAGGCATAGCAGAAGTTTCTACTGCGTCATTCTGACACATCCTATGAGCATAGCTGAGGTTTCTGTTGCATCATTCTGACACCTCCTATGAAACATTGAAGTTGCTGGTACTGGTATCTAACTGTCTTTGAAAATGATCAACTAACAGTGAAAAATATATTGTAGCTATGCACTGGCTTAGTAACTGAAGACTTTGTGAAAGGCTGTATGGAAAACCTCACTTGAAAATTTACCTGCCATTTGAAAAGCCAGATATTATACTGTGGTAGACTGGTGATACACACTACTTACTTTAGTGGCATCAACAAGTAATGCATCAGTTTAAGCAAGAGAAATATTACAAAATTAGTAAAGTATAGCTGAAGTAAGGTGTGGGTACCAGACAAGCATTCTCACAGCTACACAGTCGAAATTTTTAAGCTTTCATGAGCAAAAACTCAACTGATAACTTCAACCTGCTCATGTAGAAGTGAAAGCAGAGTCACATAGCTAGCTAGCATTACAATGCCACTTGTCATGTCACTATAATGCAGCCCATTTTCTAGGATAGTAAGACACTAAATACCTGCCTTGGCACTGCAGTGAACTCACCGATATGAGGTGGTGAAGAACTCTAGCTAGCTACTAAGTTGGTTGTGCTATTGTTTCATTGACAATATTTCAATTAATAATACATTCTTGTGTGTATAGTGATAATGAACCGGTGTTTTTAACCACAAGTCTCTTACTACTAAGAGTGTCTCTTCATGAATAAGAACTTCAGTTTGAATTGAACTTCAAAGCATTGCTCATATACCTTTTTCTAAAGTATGTTATGCATATAATTGGGCAAAAATACGTACATGTACAGTACACTTGGGAAAATACAGGGGTAGGTATAAACAGTGGACCTGGGGACTGGGGACTCAAGGACCCACAGAGACCCAAACTTTTAATGGAATTTTGCATACTTCGCAACGTTTATATATATTCTGTACTTTCACTAGACACTTCTGCTAGTCACAGTGGCTAATCTCACATGGCCAATCCACTTTCTCCTTGACTTTATCTGCTTTTTGCCTGTTGCAATTGTTCACACTGATTAGAAATAATAAGTGCGTCTGAAAATTGCCTACAATATGCTACTCATTGCTGCACCTGTGCTACACAACACAAAGAGCACGCTAGCCTATTATGTCACCAGTTAATAAAGTTCAGTGCACATGAAAATGGTTCAGTGAAGCAATTACTACAAGGTACACCAACAGCTTGATAAACATCTTCATGCCATGTAGCACATGAAGGCAACAAGCTGTTAGAAACATTAATTAATACTACAGTTACTAAAGTAGTCAAGGTGCAAAGAATGAGTGACTTACGAGGCACTTATACTTTCTAGGTATTGTGCAAGGAACCGTCATGATTACAGGACAGAGAAAAAGTGATCTAGGCTATTTGAGACTATAGCCACTGTGACTTGCAAAGGTATCTAGTCTAGTACAAGGATAGAATGATAAACATTAAAAGTTCTACTAAATGTAGGGTCCCCACGGATCCTTGGATCCCCAGGTCCACCGTTTATACCTGGGTAACAGTACAGTTATGTAAGATATGTGTATGGCGTAGGTAAAAACAGTGGACCTGGGGACCAAGGACCCAGGACCCGCAGAAATTCAACTCTTCTTGGAATTTTATACTCTTCACAGTATTCTATACTTGTAATAGGTACCTCTGCAAGTGGCCAATCCACTTTTTCTCCCTCGAGGTGTCTCGCACGATGTTTGCACCAATTAGAAATTATGAGCACCTCTGAAAAAGTGTCCGAAGCTGACTGCATTAACTATAGGTCACTTGCTATTTCCCCAGAATTTGTTTGCACAATGTTCCTAAACTTCTCTAGTAGCTAGGCGGCATAATAGACTAGTATGCTTACTGTGCAGCAGGTAGTGGCCTATACATGCAGTCAGCTTCAGACACTTTTTCAGAGGCGCTTATAATTTCTAATGGGTGTAAACATCGTGTAAGACATCACAAGAGAGGGAAAAGTGGATTGGCCATGCAAGAATACTTGCAGAGGTACCTAGTACAAATATAGAATACCGTGAAGTATATAAAATTCCAAGCAGAGTTGGATTTCCGCGGGTCCGCTGGTCCCCGGGTCCACTGTTTTTACCTACTCATGTGTAGTATGTCATCAAAACAATCCCACTCAGACAGCATGAATGATCACAAGACATTTAAAGTTAAATCAATTCTACCAGTTAGATCACCAAAAATCGAAGTGGTTCGGACATGGGAGATGAATGCTCCAAGAAAGATGACCAGGAAGTATAACACTTAAAGCACCACCTATGCCTGTGTGTATGAAAAATACAGCACACCGGGGTGCGTCAAGGCTAATACAGTACTCGGCTTTGCCTTAATTGCGTTGTATATCAGCCTCTCAATATACCTACCCCATCATGCTGTATTCTCCGTACAGCGGTGCTTTAACTATATCATGTGAGCCACATAATGATTGGCTAAATTACTGACAATCCCCCACACAGTTGTAAAGTAGCTTTGGCTTGAGCTATGGTGCAACACAGATAACCACATAATTAAATTTATACGGTTGGATAGCTGGAAATATCTTGTTATGATTTGATTAGCAAAGCCCATCTGGGGCATAAAGATTTTAAAACTCTCTGAATCTTGCTTTCGACTACCACTAGCACTACCATGACCCAGCTATATACTGTAGTAAAATTGTGGAGTACTGAGCCGCGGGCCACAATAACCAGGGACCAAATACTCTAGCCGCAGAACCATGACTGTCGTGATACCGTGCCAAGCATGTACTCCCACAAGACCGCTGCCGGAGTACTGCCACAGGCATTTGTCCGCACAGTTCTGGACTCAGCTAGAGCCTCTACAGTGAAGTAGGCGAATTAATGTACACATTCACGATGAATAAGTATCAGTAATAACTAACCTGTGCCGGATCTCGTATAGTTGTCTTGACTACGTCACCCGGCCGGCTTCTCCACTCGTTAGTACTCTTGCAGCTGCTACCTCTAATGAATACACGATGGTAAATACACAATCATCTTGAAAACGGTATTATAGTGACGAGGCACTTTCAAAATGGTCAGGTTCAGCCCCCTTTTAAACGGTCATAAATAGCCAGTATACGGAGAAGTGAAGAATGCAAAGAATTCTCGGATTTGTTTGCGTTTGTAATTACAAGGATTTCTTATTTCATGGAAAAATAGTTTAATTAGTGTACTATAGTAATCAAGGGGGTTCCCCCGTTGAATAAACATTTATTTATTTATTTCAGTATTCGCTGTGCATATCAAAACTTGTGTAAGATATTCCGGATTTCCGAATGGGTTACGCCCGTTTCGTATAAAATAACACCGTCCTCTAAACAAGGCGCCATAACTTCCGCGTACTTTGGTTGACAGACACGAAATTTGGTTTATCAGATTCCTTGATGAAAGGCGATTCGATTCATGTGTAAGTTCTTTGTGTAGTAACGAAGGGGAAGCTAGAAAGGAGCCTTGTACCGCGAAATTTACGTGTCCAGAATGCCCGTAAAAACACGTGTTTTTAAACATATTTCTATAAACTAACCTGTTTAACAATTTGTACGGTCGGAGTCTTATTAAGCATCCTTCGCTGCGTAGAATGATACCAAATTTAGCGAATTTGGTTGAGGATAACAACTTGTAAATTGGGATTTTCCCGGCGAGATAATTAAATTTTCCAATAGGTTAATGTATGGAGCGCGTATTATGTCATCATCAGCAGTAAATAACTGTCGCTATGGCGACATTTTCCCATTTGTACGGTCGGAATTGGATAGAGAAATTGAAGGGCTTTCTTTTATTGTATGGTGTGCTGTAGAAATTTTGTGAGTTAAAGGTTGTAAATTAGTGTTTTAGCTTGTAGTGTAAAATACATGTATTTTGTATTGGACAAAAAATGACAAGGAATGATGAGATTTTATGATCAGCCTGTTTTACCAAGTTAAGGTTTCAAAAAGGATATTAAACAGATATTAGATTTATTTAATGCATAATTCTTAATTTTTAAAGGTTTAACCCATTGTTTGAAAACTTTTAATGTTGACCACCTGAAAATGCTTGAGTTTACAAATCCCATACATATGTTTTGATATGGTCTAGAGTCACGGCACCGCGACTGGACATTTTGCTGCTAAAGTCACGGTGCAGTCACCCAGAATTCACACACTAGTTGTATGAAGGTAAGTTTTTGTTGAGTTTGAGGCGAGCTAGAGTTGGCAGGAGTCTAGTGTTCCCCGAATATTCGACTTTAGGGCACGCGCCTAGTATGCCGCGAGCATTCAACTTTAGGGGACGCGCCTAGTAGTATGCCCCGAGCATTCGAGTGCGTCTTGTACTTTAGGGTTAGGTAAGGGTTCACTGAGGTTTAGTTTCTTTTCAATTATACTGGTGTTATGTATAGACAGTCTAGGCTTCTTCGAGAATGACATATATAAGGTACAAACTAAGAGCGTAAGGTAGTTGGTACCGCAGTGATACAGTGGTAGAGGGCTGGCCTAGAGCATGGGACGTCCCGAGTTCGAGCCTCGCTCAGTTTAGCCAAAAAAAATTTTTTTTTCATTTTATTAGGTTTTTTGTCTAAGTTTTTTTATTTTTTTTTTATTCACGTGATTGCGGTGACTCTAGGCACACCCTTTAATTTTTAATTAATGTGTATAGAAAGGACAGAAACTCTTTTGGCGCATCCTTGGCAACAAATCAATCCCATCTTACCATCTTAGTGTAAACTCAACTATTGAAGAAATCTGGGTGTGCTTGCATCTGTCCAGTGGTCCACCCATCATTATTGGCTCTTTTTACTGTCCCCCTAATTCTGCAGTTTCAGTGCTAGATGATTTATCAGCAAGTTTATCATATATCAAGTCACACTATCCTCCTTCTAGGATAATACTAGGCGGGCTCAATACTAGGCAAAGATTTTAACTCTTCTGGTGTTGATTGGTCAAGCTGTTGCTTAACTGACTCTTATGTATCCACCTCTCTTAGAGAAAGACTAATCCAATTTTCAAATGACTTTCAACTTCAACAAGTTGTTACCTTTCCAACATGTAGGGCTAATGTATTGGATCTATGCTTTACCACACACCTATAGACCTGATCAGGGCCGCCCACAGGGGGGGGGGGGGGGGGGGAACTGGGGCATTTTGCCCCGGGCCCCAGTCTGAAAGGGGCCCCAGGAGGCCCCACGAAGGGCCCCTTGAATACCTGTTTAAAAGATCAATATACTCTAATAGAGCAGTCAGACCTAAATACTCTAATAGAGCAGTCACAGTATTCTTCAGAGAAGCAGTGTAGTAAGCTTATAGATAAGGAGATATGGTTGGTGAGGGGTAGGTATTGCATTGTTAGCAGGTCATGACCTTTTTTTTTTTTTTTTTGGTCTTCAACTTACAGCTTGGGTAAAGTTGTGATTCAGAATGGAAACCTCCTTGCTTCTGGGGCCCCACTTTAACTCTTTTGCCCTGGGCCCCTTAATTTCTCTGGGCGGCCCTGGACCTGATTCTCAACTGTATAATACATGAGAGTGTGGCTGACTTATCTGTGGAATACTTTTCTTTAAACCAAGGTGCACAAAGATCTGTTGAAGAAAAATGGAAATTTATCTAGCTATAATAGCTGCATTTTGAAAATTGTTGATGACCATGCATGCCCCATGTAAGTTATTAAGTGCTAGGTTACACCTCCCTTGGATGTCAGCTCCCTTAAAGAGATTAATTAAAAGAAAATAACATTTATAACAAAACAAAATGTTTTCATCATGTCTCGGACTGGCAGGAGTATAGAACATAAGAACACAAGTTAGAAACCTTACACGTCATCAACATAAAAATTACCTTTCAAATATCTTATCAAATTCTAATAACAGTAAACCTTTTTGAAGATACCTTAATACAAGAGTACAAGACAGTATAGGTATCGGGAACATTGAAAACCCAAGGTTGCAACACTGTTACTGATCCTCATGATAAGGCAGAACTTCTTAACAAGCATTTTCAGTCTGTCTTTACAACTCAAGACCCAGATTGCATTCCAGACAAAGCTCCATCCCCATACACATCAATTCCTGGCATATAAATAACTACACAAGGTGTATACAACTTGTTGTATAATTGTAAAATTTGCAAATCTCTTGGACCAGATGGTATACATGCACATTTTTTAAAGGCTACGGCAACTGAAATTGCACTTGTTTATCTCACCTGTTTCAATAATTTTTATCAGATGAAATTTTGCCATCAACTTGGAAGCAAGCCTTAAGCTTACGTGAGTCCCATTTTCATAAAACTGATCCAAAGAACTACCATCCTGTATCACTAACACGTATTGTGTGCAAAATATGGAACATATCATATGCAGTCAAATGATGCACCATTTGGAAGCAAACAATATCCTTGCTGAAAATCAGTTTGGTTTTTGATCTAATCATTCTTGTGAGTCTCAATTAGCTACTTATTGCTATCGATGACTTTGCCAAAACAGTAGATCAGAAACTCCAAGTGGATGTAGGCATTGTAGATTTTTAAAAGTCTTTGACAAGGTATCACACCCCAGACTATTACACAAATTGAACCATTATGGGATCCAAGGGAAAATGTTAAACTGGCCGACAGCATTTTTATCTGACCGAATGCAACAAGTAATAGTAAATGGCTCACTGTCCTCCCATTGTAATGTAACGTCAGGTGTACCCCAAGGCTCTGTCTTGGACCCGGCTCTGTTTTTAGTTTATATCAATGACATTGTTACAGATATTCAACGCCAAATTAGACTGTTTGCTGATGACTGCCTTATCTATAGAACTATTCATTCTCATGAAGATCATGTAATTTTACAACAAGACTTGAACACCTTAACAGAATGGGCAGACAGATGGAAAATGATGTTCAACGTTTCAAAATGTATAGTATAATGCAAATCAGTACAGCTCTTCACAAAAGCATTTTTGTCTACAGAATGAATGGCAACCCACTAAGTCTTGTTACAGAACACAGATACCTTGAGACACTGATTACCAACCAACTACTAGGGTTTCTGCAACATAATCTACAAGGCTGCTCAAGAACACTTAAGGAACATAGCTACAAACAACTCATTTTACCTACTGTAAAATACTGCTCAGCTATTTGGGACCCCCACCATCAGAATGCTATCCACCAACTAGAAATGATTCAACACTGTGCTGCAAGATTTGTGTTAAATAGACCTTGGAGAAGAAACAATCAAGACAGTATATCACAGATGTTAATGAACTTGAAATGGCCTTCCCTTCAAGATCGAAAAAAACATTCTCTCCTTTTACTTTATAAAATAGTAACAAATCACCTCAAAGTCCCGTTAAATTACCTACCCTACCAATCATACTCTATAGTACCCGATCTCAACACCCTCTTAAAGTATCGCCACTATCTAGTATCCACTAACATATGTGGCCGGATTTGACAAAACCAGGCTTCCACACACATCCAATTGTTTGACTTTAACTGCTTGTAACTTGACCACACAGTAAGCTATTGATCTACAACTTTTACACAATTGTGTCATTGCATAAGATATGCCATCACAGGTCAAATTTGATTTGAAAGTGATAGCATGCTCCCACATTAAATCACGATCTATTAAAGTCACAAATCTGGATGTGTGTGGAAGCCTGGTTGTCAACTCCAGTCACATACATCATTATTCCTTTTTCCCAAGAACTATCTCTCAATGGAGCAATCTCCCCATTAGCAACATTACTGGCTTGACTCTTGAACAATTTAAAGAATCCTTATCATCTACTTTACTATTAAATTTATAATTGCGTATTTGTACATTAGCATGTTACCCTTAATTAAATACAGGGCTTTGCTAACTATTGCTAATAATAAGTAATAATGTTTGTACTGAGATATTAACACTCCATGAATCCTATAACATTACAAGTAGAAGGAAAATTTTAAGGAATCGACTCACAGGCTTATGTCTTTTTTCCTGTAATAATAATAAACATAGAAAGATAAAGTAGCTAGTGAAACAAGCTATAGGGAATATAGCTAGCTATAGCTGCAACAAGAAAGATTGTCTATTCCTGAAAACATACTAATGGACATTATAATTCCTAGCCTAGTTGAGTGTTCACAACTTTAATCAATTTTCCTTCTACTTGTTTGTTTACTTGTTATAATGACTACTATAAACCCACACATAAAAAAAGAATGGCATTGGACATGCCATAAAATTAATTTTGTGTCTAAACACACACCCTAACAATCAGTTAGTGAAAAGTGGCCATTACTCTTCATTTTCAGCTTGAAAATTGTGTGTTGTGTATGGCATATGTGTACATAAAATGAATTTGAATATTTTGTGCTTTATGCAATACGCAATTTTCAAACATACACTGTATGACCAATATATATATATATACACAGTCCATGATGTGGGTATTGCACTGCGGTTGGCAAAAAGGCACATCTCAGCTCAGGACAGCAGTGAAAAATCAAACCTGTGGCATCGGTTAGTCCGTTAGTCAGTCAACACAAAATTCTGTTAAATACGGGCTTGGCTATGTCTGCCAAGGTAAGGTGTATGAGGTTGTTTTGAGTGATATTGGCTAGAAAAGCCTAAGCCTCCATGATCCCTAATTATACAGTACTACCATACTATGTGATAACGACGTGGCTTAGTTAACAAGGTCCTTATGCAGCTGACTACTTGCATATAGCTATAATTTATGAATGAGTAATTACCAACAAATAAATAGGATCAGTGCTGGGCCATGCATGCTTTATTGGACATGACAACTGCTAACTTAAAATGCTTGCCACTCAGGAGATTTCAGGCTGTATTGCATTGAGTAGATGCATGAATGAAGCATTAAAAGTTGGCTTACATCTGTTAACTGTTCAACATCATTAATTTTTGAATTGCTAACACATATACATTATTTATAATATATAGCTGTACATTTATACATACAGTTTAAGAAATAATAATCAATAATGTATACACAGGCTGCATTGAATGTCCTTGACTCCATAGCTGAGAACAATAGAGTAACTGAGATCTGACTAAGGAATTATATAGGTTTTCATAAAGGATATTGTTTGTCCTAACAGTACGACGGAGAAGTCCCAGGCTTTTGCTGCAATGATCTTATGTATATGCATGTGCTCTGACCATTGGAGGTTGCCAGTAAGTGTATACATTTATAGGGCAATGAAAGTCATATTATTTACTATGAATCATCTTGCAAAACTCAACTTGAGTGGCTACAATTGCTACCACTAATGTATACATATGAACTCAATGACTTACGTATAGTGTTTCTAGTAAAGTGCCTTAATGCAGCCATCTGGTCATTTTAACATCATCCATTAGCATATAAAATAATTTGCTACAAGATCTGGAAACTCCTGAACTGAAGTTAGTTCATTCCAAACTGCATACATCAGCACTTCTATTTCAGCAGAATTGTCAGACTGTGGAACTATCTACCTGTAAATGACACATCTCTTTCAGTTCACAAACTTAAGCAACATTTTCTACCTCCAGGAAGAATTCTTAATCAACTTTAATTCTAATTTACCCTGCACCTTTTGTACTGTCTGTCCTTATTATCAATGTCAAATTTCAACTAGCTTCCACACTTTTAACACATGTTATTAACTCTGATCCATGACTCACTTGTAACTCACTCATGCACACACTGTATGCATATCTTAAGTAGTTTAATTTGTTTCTCAGGCTGCAGGACCGTTGACCTTTAGGTTGTGAAGTTTTAATAAATAAACGTTGTATATATGTACTGAGGGTAAATGAATATAGCTATATATGACAAAATAATTATTATACCATTATGTACAGGAATACTGGAGGCTTTTACTATAGCATTCTATTTCCTAAAACAGAAAGAAACTTACAGACCATGATCATGGTGTTCCCTTTTGTGCTTATATGTTGTTTACTCTGTAAATAAAAGTTAACATCATTGACCATTATGGGAAGTAAAGGGGGACAATGGGTCACGTGCACCATGCAGCGTTACTATTTATAGCTATGCATGTGCGCACTCAACTCAAGGCACAGACGAAAGTATTGGAGTCGCAGATTCTGTCCAGCTCTATCAGTTGAATAGCAGCCCATCATATGTGTACATGTGTGTGTAGCATATCATTTACAAGTCAACAAATTGGTTGTTCCCACTTGTGGTATAGTGCACCAAGGCATGTACTTGAGTACATGAAAATTTGCCACATTTTTTGCATAATTGTCAGTACATGCACCAAACATATATGGATATAATTAAAATGTACCCTAAAACACTCTATAAATTTAATTAATTTCTAAGGCTTCCTAATAGTGGCTCTGCGAGTTGCCCATACATTTATAGCTATAGGACATCAAGGTTTTTATGATATTCTATAAAAAACCTATTAATAGTTATGAACTTTTGCTACCCCTGATTGAAGTGGGCAAGTATCAGGCATGATTACTCTACCAAAAATTAATTAAAATTCTTAAAATTTACACTGATTGATGGTGTGAATTAATTAGAATTTGGCCTATTTTCAGTGATTTTCAATTTTTTTTATTTCTGCTTCCAACTATAAACAGATATTGCAAAATCTGCTTTATAAGAAATTTAGTCCCACCTGTTATGCACACATTGGTATCAATAAAATTTCTATTAGTAATTATCTGTGGGAGGAGAAACGTTTTTACGAAATTTCCTAAAATGGATGTTTTCTCTTGCAAAGTATTTATCGTAGACAAATTTTACAATTTGCTCTGGTAGATGTGTTGAGGTTTTGACTAGTTACCCATGGATATCAAGATTTTGAAGATTTGAAGTAATACCAAAAGGCAGATACAAAAAATCCAAACTGTAGTAAAATCCAATTAGCGTCCATTTAAAACTAGTTTCCATAGCAACCAACACTTCAGAGGGTAGAGTTACTTGAGGTACTTGTATGGTAAAATTTCTAGATGACAAGCTTAATTGATTACGTTGTTACAGCACAAAATGTAAAAATCACATTTTACTCAAGTACATGCCTTGGTGCACTATATACAATATAAGTATGCTTGTTTGGGTTGATGTAGCAGCCATTGTATGAGTTATGTCAAAGTAGTAATTAGTTTTGCACATGTTCATTGATGACTACAAAATAGAACATAATTTCATGATATTTGACCTATTGATGATGAATGGAGGGTATATTTGTACCAATATGCAAGGTACATGGCTAGTTAGTCAGCTGTTGACATGGCAAGCATGTACTAGACTTCAATAGCTAGTCCATGTCATAGCTAGTGTGATGATCATGATTTTGGTGTGACGGTCAGTAATAATCCCAAATGCTCTATGATCCATGTCATATCTGCCTTGTGCTCAAACATTATAAAAAAAGATCACAAAATCAATCCAGTGGTTAATTAATATGCATTAATGACTAGCCAGTGTAGCCTGCATGATTTTATAGTTATATCACAGCAGGAGCAGGATATATCTTTTTATTACTATGAGGCTGAGCTGAGGACAAGTGTCAGTAACTAATTACAAGGTATTCTAGTACTGAACTGGTTTATATCCAACACAGTTCTGCAGCTGCAGTAAATTTTTTGAAATATGGCATTTTTTATATTACCAAATATAGACTATAGTCTAGCTTGTTACACAAGATTTTGCTCATTTTGTTCTAATAAGTCCTGTACTTTGAATTTTGTAATGTAAGAATTTTCATGTTTTGTTCTGGCCTCAATTTTATGAACATGTAGACTTGCCATAGCATAACAATGTTCAGTATCTCTTAACGTAGGCCTTGCATGATGACCTCGTGTATGGTCACATATACTTTAGATCTCTTTTTTCCACAATACAAAACACAGTACAATTAGTCCATTAATCATATAATTTGGTTATACAAATTTATGTAAGAGACAAAGGTATATCAGTGTGCGGCTAGTATATAGCTATACTCTGAAATGCAGGAAGTTGGCACACAATAGATCTGCATCCACTTTATGCTACATACACATGCAGTATACTATCACTACTATACTGTCTTCGGTCATGATCCATGCTGCATGAATCAGTTGATATCAGTTGCAAGCCAATAAATACCCAAGCTTTGTATAACAGAGAAAGAAGATCAAAGGAGAATATACATTTTCAATGTACATAGAAATCCACTATCAACATACTGGTAGTTGAAATCTTATGAAATACAAGTCAGTTATGATCCATATAATATTATAAACATAGTACATGATCTCTAACCATTTATACACTCTAAATGCCTTTAAAATTTGCACATTCCTCCAAATAGCTATAGTAACAAACATGTGCATCACAGGATTAATTGAGCACATGTGTAGACCAGCCAAAACACAAACAAACAGTGCTATGTAATATTTCCACCACAAACGCAACTCATTTTCAGATACAATTACAGACAACCAGATTCAGTAGCTATATACTCATGCTTTCATTGCAATGAAATCATAAAAACTACCTTGATCCTGTTAAATGGATTTTTAATCGTAATAGTGGACTGTAAAAAATTATCTACACAGCTATCCAAAAGCACACAAAACTCCTTTTTATTTAAGGCTTAACACCTTAATTGAGAGGCATTTATGATGAAACACTGAAGAGAACATATTTGAGTAAAGTTGTTGGACATACTGTAATAGATTTAATTATAAAATGCACACATACTGTAGCTACATAATTTTTTTGCTATATTTTGACTTTGGTGCATGCAGACTACTATTACCTATAAAACTATAGCCCGATCACCTTTCACATATGCAACTAACTTAGTCACTTAAAACCAGCCCTTTGACCACTTTTTTAACCCCATGCCAGTGTTTGATGTCTCGGTAACTATATTTGATAGTGGCAGTGCATGTAACAAAGTGCATCTGTACATGTAACTATTAGTCATAGTCAGTCATCATCAATCTTATAGTAGCTATCATGCAAGAAAATTTTGCATGATTAAAAAGTATCAACAACGTATTAATGTGTGTATTTATAGCTGTAACTATAGCTAAATAATGTGCAGATCGTGTACCATACAAAACTGTTTATAACCCGTAAATTGATAAAAACAACACATACAGACTGGCTATGGTCACAGTAAACACATCTTTAGGTAGAGGAAGACTTTGGCAAGGGAAACTCAGTGGGCTTTACAAAATGTCTCTTTTCTTCATAGTGTTTCAGCAATCTATCCCACATTCCATCATATCTGAGAAGCATTTCATTTCCTATTGTAGAAATAAGATCTTGCATGTGATGATGTGTAGTTTGTATACACATGTAGTTACTGGAGTGTGGACATACCATGATTACTTGGTATCTACTATAAATGAGTATTTGTTACTCTGTAACAGTACATGGTACTTCCCTCAGAGTGTATGTCTGTGGCAGTTACTCCCCAGGGTGTTAAATATAAACATGAGAACTCTTTCAAAGTGGAAGTGGTTACTCTTCATTGTTATAGTCGCATAAGGTATTAAATCTGTTGCAATTAATAGATATAACATTATACAAATTATTTCAAGTAATATATAACCACTTAATCATACTATTATAGACATTAATTTATTTCATTTTGGCTTGTGCATTGCCATGGTTACATGAACAGTTGGGTGATGTGAGAAGTAACACCAAATATTCTGCATTAAATTGACACTCTTTGTGTGACCCATTCCTATACTCCCCGCTTCTTTGAAAAATTATTAAATTTAAAGCTAAAAAATCTGCAATGTTTATGTAATGGAGCATGTAGCTACTGCATGTTCGTCAATCAATGATCATGCAATTATGAAAAATAATTTTTTCTTTAATTGAATCCCTACACAACGTGGAAGATATAAATGTCATTTCTGTACATTTCCAGCAAACATACATTTCCTTGATATTTCATGAAGTTCAAGCAAAATTTCCCTTGACATTTCGTGAAGCCAATTTCCATGCACAACGTTTCCTGTTAGCAAGACTGATGGCATTTTCAGGGTAGAATGACATTTTGTCAAACTTCTTATTTATTTCCATGAAAACTCATGATAAAAGATTTTATTTTTCATATATCATATATGATTCTATTTTATGCGTAATGACTAGCAGAATATTATATCTTAAATCTTTTGTAAAAAAAATTGTGCAAGAAATTTTACAAATTATGGTACAACACAAGAAATATTAAAATTTCATATAAATATTTCTTAATTGCATTCAGTCTTGGTGGCGCACTGTACATAAATTCAGAAGTATGAAGTGCATATATACTAATGGTGTGCTACTTGCAGTCGTCTCTTCTAAAGTATATATATCATACTAAGTGACTGCATTGCAGGGAACATGCCATTCTATCCTACATCAAAGTAAAATTGTAGGAGGATATGATATAGTTAAACTCCAGGAATAGAAGTTAGATCAGATTCCTTAATATGAAGAGCACCTTCAGTTGGATCAAAGGAAACATAAAGCCATATATAATGTAAAACTGCAATCACAGCAAAATTGAAACCATACAAAACTTTACTAGTCTGTAGTTCTTTATGTAATCAAAATGCTTCAAAGGGTTACTAACATGATATCTACACCTCAATTTAGAAATTGTCATGTTGTTTATGATGTCAAATGCTTCAAAGTATAGGATAGAAGCTAGCTAAACTCCACACCTACACTTGTAGGATATCTGTTATGCATTACCTTGGTTTTGCATTTCATCTCAGCCTCTGGTTGATAACAATGATATCCTACTTGGTGTGACCATAGGAAGTGTCTAGTACATACTGTTGGAGGTGCAAAATTGAATACTCTTCTATCTAAGACTGTTTCTCGTTAAAAAAACTATGTAATCAAAACTAAAACTATTGTTATTTATTCACTATTTATAGTAGTGACATTTACCACTCTGCATTTACTGTGCATAATATCAAGAGTTAATAATAGTAACTCCTGCAGTGGCTAAAAAAACTATATTTTTACAACTAGCCAAATCTGAGAGTGGGAGGTTTGTTACACATGTAAACAAAATTTGCATTTATGATTGATGTATATACATATTGTACTCTATTATTATTGTTGTGATTGTCTAAATAGCTAAAGTAGTGAAGAGAGAACTTGTGTAGTGAAGTGTCAGTGAATGGGAAAGGCCTAGAGGGGCTGGGGCATATATACTGTCCCAGGAATTTTTTGAAATGTAGCTGTGATGAGATTGAATCTGGAAGCAATTTGACTAAAATCTGGATGTTTTAAGGAAATGGTGAATCGAAAGGATAAAAAGAACTACCTATATTATATAGAGGCAGCTTAGTTACAGGATTTAAAAGTAATTTTTTAGAATAAACTATTGTTTAACTAGCTAGATTTTAGAGCAATTGTGGACTGTAATAAAAGTAACTATGACTGTAGGCTGAATTTGTAAGGCATTTTTCTTATCAAATAGTGGAGTGGAGAAATTTTTTGAAAAATAGCTATCTCAAGATAGGATCTTGAGATACTTTTAACCAAATCCCTGTAAAAGAGATTTAAGTTGCACACAAGTGCACATAATGTAACTTTGAGATTATACTTTTCTGTGGTACAGTTTGCTATTTTAGCCTGACTTTTACAACTAGCCCAATCACCATTTACAACTAGCCAAAAGTCACTTACAACTAGCTTTTTGGCCACAACTAGCCCCCCCTTTTAGCCCCTGATTACTCTTGATGATATGTTGCTTGCTTTCCTTTACTAATTGCAAATGTGATGTGTAAATATCAACTCCAAGATATAGCCTAGGGAAATGTCTGATTTTGTAGGAAAACAGGACTTACAAGTGGCTAAGCAAATTCCATGTACTCATTCTGTCTTGACATTATCACTCCAACTGCACATCAACTTTATTGATTATATTAAGATCTCTATAGCTATATAACAGATTTTAGTTTTCCATTCTATTTGGAAATGTGATGCATTAGGTCAAGGACACATCATGTAAATTTTATACATGCAGTTATGAAACTTCGGCATTATGGTGAATTTTGCAAGTATAAAGCTTAATTGCTTGAGATCAGCAACATACGGAAAAAGGCATATGTAGTATGAATGTTGTTATATATGATTGTGTGTCTTGATATAGACATTTTATGGTTGCATGCTTATAATACTACTTTCATGACATCATAGTAATAATCTAGTCACCATAGTTACATAGAGTTTAAAGAAGGCATTTTGTGACTTCACATTAAAAGAAACAGTATAAGTGTTTTGCTAAGTACAGTAGCTACATCTTAGAACTTACTTATAGATCTTAGGAAGTGATAAATGACTGTAATCATTGTGAATTTTATTGCTAGGTGAAAAGAGCTGTTCTCACACCCTCTCTCAACCTTCTTAATAAGGTTAGGCTGAATATATGTACAGCTTCTCTTTACATGCTTTATACAGTGTCATGCATGCAATTCACCTTTAGAGCTGTAACTTAAAAGATTAGGTCAAGGACACACAATATAAATTTACTTTACTGAATTCACCAAAGTTTTGTGTTACCAAAGTATGTACGTACTAGACATTTCCTATAGTCACGCAATGAAATATTACCTTTGGTGCAAAATGTCACGTGTCCTGAACTGGTGAATTAGAAGACATGCATTTCGGTACCATATGCATATTGTCCCTCATCTGTATTGTGTTTAGGAAATGTGTTGGAACCATACATATGACATTTCTTGATATTTTGTACATAGACACAGAAATTTTGAATTAATGGAATGTTCCCTGTGGTCACCTATGAAAGTATAATATGTATACTTCAGGGGGAACATCATACTGGTTACTGCAAGCAGTACACCATTAGTATGAACCAGGTTTGTAGTAATTGTATTTGTAATTGTACTTAATTTATTTTCAAGTAATTGCTCACCTAGCATAAAATTAATAGTAATTGTAATTGTAATTAGCTGTTCAGTCAATAATCATTATGTAATTCAATGCAAGTAATCAA
This sequence comes from Dysidea avara, assembly GCF_963678975.1. Classification (NCBI taxonomy): domain Eukaryota; kingdom Metazoa; phylum Porifera; class Demospongiae; order Dictyoceratida; family Dysideidae; genus Dysidea; species Dysidea avara. The sequence continues at coordinate 27,733,134 of NC_089280.1, forward strand.
AGTTACGCTAATTATAACAGTACTACCCCATGACTTGACTAGTGTCTATATATGTACACAATGATTTCTGACAATGCTCCTCATACACCTACAGTAGAAGAAACAAGTGGAAAAGAAGTAGAATCAGTAGCACCCCCAACTAAAAAAAGAAATTGTTTGGCTGATACCTCAAACACAGTGGATGGTTTTTAGAAGGTTCAATAGTAGAGAAAGAATTTAAAGCATATCTAGATGACACAGATTTTACAAAGGATGAAAACTCTTTAAATTTTTGGAAGATAAAAGCAAATAAATACCCCATTTTAAGTACAATAGCAAAGAATATGCTGGGAGTTCCAGCAACATCTACACCAATTGAGCGTGCATTCAGCCATAGTGGCAATATTCTCAGGCCAAATAGATGTAGACTATTACCAAAAAAATGGAACAGTTAATATACATGTACCTAAAGATTAATGCTGGAGAATTGTACGTTATTGTTGTACCCCAATGTACAGTAGTAATTGAAAAGTAATTGTAATTGTTAATCATTATTTTACATACTGAAGTAATTGTAATTGTAATCGTTAGATTGGCTTAAAAAGTAATTGTAATTGTACTGATTACTTTTGGTTGGTAATTACTGACAACAAGCCTGGTATGAACTATGTACTTTTGTATTTATGTACAGTGTGCACACCACCTAGCTATATGAATACAAGAAATATCAAGAAATATCTATAATACGTACATGAAATTTAATCGTTTTCTTTGTTTTATTTTAATTTGCTAAATAATTTTGCAAAAATATTGAGATATACTCTAATAGATCAACTAGTCATTGTACATAAATAGTAGTTTTCATTCAGTTTGAATCATGAAAATACTTTTACACAAAACATAGGGAAAAAAGTGACATCTCTGGACCAAAAATCAGTGTGGAAATGTACAGAAATTAAATGTCAGTGTTGAATTTTACTATATCATACCTGGAGTAAATCAGTATATTGCAAATGTCACATGTTGTGACGTTTCCTAAAACATTGAAAATTTCACGTGTCTGGACATTTCCTCTGCCAAAAAAATTGACATGTTGTTAGATTTCCTGCACATGTATGTATTCAGAAATTTGACATTTACATGAGATTTCCTAAGTCAAGGACACATGTCATGTAGTGAGATTTCCTAACCTAAGCAAATTTTCACTCATTTTAGTCCAAGATTTTCATTCCCAACTGCTGTCATACCAGACTGGAAATGCAATATATATGGTACATTATATAGACTCCATTATAGGCCAAGGACACGCCATGTAAATTTCAAGAACATTTCCTACAGTAACAGGAAATGTGATAACCCAACCCCCAATAAAATATAGTATCTTGGTAATATAGGTTTCTTATACATTTTACAAGCTCTATTGCCATGTAGGAAATGTCCATAAATGTCATGTGTACGTGTCCTAACCTGGTAGAGAGGATAATGCACATTGCCACCATACTGTCCCCTGTGTTAAGGAAATGTGATGACACATGACAATTTACTGACATTTCCTAGACAGGAAATTTGCATTTTGACACCACCTATCTTGAATGCAGGAAATGTCAAGCAATTGCTGAACATTTGATCTTTCCTGTGTTTCAGAAATGTCACTAAATGGCTATCCTGCATTAGGAAATGTCATGGAAACTTCACTCTATACTACTTCAGGAAATGTCAATGAAATGTGAATTTCATGTACACCGAAAGTGTATTTCTGTACATTTATGGGAATTTCCGAATACCTGAAATGCAGCTATTCTTCCTGTGAAAAAATTTATCAAGAATTTTTTATGAAAATAAAGTGAATTACAGAGTATGGTAAGAAATTTGACAAAATCTCATCTACCCTAATGTCAGGAAATGTCATCAGTCCTTCTAAAAGGAAATGTTGTGCATGGAAATTGACTTCATGAATTGTCAAGGAAATGTACACATGTGTACGCTGGAAATGTACAGAAATGACATTTAGCTATATCTTCCTGTGTATATATCACCTTTGTGCAGGAATTCAAAGAAAATAATTATAGCAGGATACAAAAACTGCCCTGATATAATTTTGTTTACAGAATTCTTATAACAAATTCACCTCATTTGTTATAAAAGCAACAACACTTGTAGTAGAACAGTAGAACAAAGTTGAATATCAAAGAGATAACAAGAAACAGTCAAAATGATGTTTAAATATCAGCTACAGAAGATCCTACTAGTAGCTGTTACTATGATCATGATCACTTCAGCAATGAAATGTGACAAGTTGATACCTACCAGTAGTTCAGTGGGGAATAGTGGAACTACATCAGCTACTATACTGGAGACTGGTCGATACGTAGTCACTACCATTCTTTACACCAGATCACGCAAAATTCAGTCTCTCATTGAAAGACTAAATGGAGCAAGTAACATTCAGTACTCAGATGAATCATTTACAGCCACATTTTTTCCTAAAGATCTGAAAAAGGTACGTATGCTGTACTGATGTAGGAAAGGTATAGTGTCACAATAACTACAATTGTATTTGTACAATATTACTATATAGCTCCGCACATACATGGTCACACACACACACACACGCACACACAAGAAACCTTGCCAAGCATTATTTGCATATGTGGTAATGGTCACAGCTATGTCGCAGTGACCGGGTCGAGTCTATCAAGATGATTGAACTGATAGACAAGTCTTACAAATGTCAGAAGATGATCAAAGGTGGAAAAGGATCTGTCATTCCATCCAGCTACATTGTGATGATGAAGGGAAACTCCAGCATGTCTGAAATGGTGAGTGAATGTGCATAGCATCGTATTCAATGTTATGTTATATTATTGCTGTAAGATGCCAACCATTTCCAGTGAAACAAATGATATTGACAGTTCTGTGATGATTGGTGATGTTAAAGAATTTCACTCTTCACATCTTCATGGGGCCATAGTAAAAATGAATCATGATGGAGTTGACATGGTATGTAGGTAGTAACAGAATACTTAATTTAACTGTACGTATGTTTATATACTTACATGTGTGCGTGGGTGTGTGCACACATTTGCGTGTGTACATGTGCCGCATGCGTGCGCATGCATTTAGCATGTGCATGTACATATTAATTATTCACCAAAGCCACTTTTTCACTACCGATCCGATACCTATAGTGGAGATACATTTGAGGACGGAAATGGCGAATACCGATACTTTGCCCCACTTGCATTTCTCATAGCTTACTAAAAAGGGCTAATCCCATCAACTGCAGTTTGCAGTGGCTATATACATCAATTAGCTACACGAAGATAATAGTTTATGGCTTCAGTGAATCTTATTTTGTGACTTAGCTACTTCAGTTTCCACTGTACTAAGGCCACTCCAAATAAATTCTCTGTTTCCCGTCTTGGACTCAGGAATATTTGCATGCAGGCGGGCGGTCCATTTCCATTATTTCATTATAAGCTGTTGCTGAGGGGCACCTGCCTGCCCATTGAACCCTGGGCATGCTGTAGGTTCTGTGTAGGTTCTTTTCTGTAGGTTATAATTAATTTTTCAAATATTTTGTTAGCATTCTATAGAGATGTGTGGGAGGAAGGGAGTGCCACTAGGGCCGGAGTAAAAAAAAATTTTATAAGATTGGCTAGCTTTTCAAGCCATTATTTGCCTGGCACAGCCAAAAAGGCTGCATAAAAGCATGCTTAAGCTTGTTCCTTCCTTTGTAAGTTGCAAAAACAACACAAACGTGAAGTTTGTGCTGACTTGATAGCACTGTTGACACGTGAGCTGACACTGTTTCAAGATAGCTTTTACTGAACCTATCAGTATGCAAGAATAACCGGAAAATAATGGAAGAATACAGAATAATGGAATATTTAGAGCTGGCAGTAGCTAACCAGATGCGGGCGGTGGACGGGAAACAGAGAATTTATTTGGAGTGGCTAATAATGCTAGTAGCTGGCTTCTTTTAAAGAATTCATGGCTTATATCAACTTTTGCTCAACTCCGTTCAATGCGCTATGTATGCTGCCATCTTGATAAGTAATTAAATTACGTCATTTAAAGTATCGGTTGGTATCGGGCATTTATAGCTTTACCGATACAAGTCCGATACCGCCAAAATAGGGCCGATACCGATACTAATATCGGTATCGGTGCATCACTAGTACATATGTGTATATGACTTCACTGTCATGCTGGCGATATCTTGTCAGATGTGTCAACAGTCAGAAGTGGAATACATTGAAGAAGATCAGATAGTACAAGCAACAAGACAAACTTCACAGTGGCATTTAGATAGGATTGGTGAGCGTAATTACCCACTGAATGGACTGTATGGCCCCGACAATGATGGAGCAGGAGTTGACATCTATATCTTAGACACAGGTTAGCTGATGTCTAACTTACGCTAACAAACATCTACATACTATATGTACCCTGCATGAGTTTTCCAATATTTCTTGATTCCCCTTAATTAAATTAGTACATACATAAATATAATTTTTACACATAAAATTGCAATTGCTTCCACAGGCATCAGATTTGATCATCAGGAGTTTCAAGGAAGAGCTAAATATGATAACTATGATCCCACTGATGAAGACACTGGCAGTAATCGACAAGGAAAAGATTGTAACAGTCATGGAACTCATGTTGCTGCTTTAGCGGTTGGAAAGACTTTTGGTGCTGCTAGGGGAGCTACAGTGTACAGCACTCGTGTGCTGAGGTGTAATGGAATGGGCCCAGTTAGTAGGGTTGTTCGTGGAATAAACCATGTTATTAATGTCAAAGAAAGAAACAGAAGCAGGAGGATTATCATTAATATGTCATTAGGAGGAACAGGAGTGAGTCAAACACAACTGGATGCAGTCAAAGCTGCTACAAATGCGGGAATACTTGTGGTGGTCTCTGCCGGCAATAATTTCACTGACGCATGCAGGTAAATTGAAAAAGTACGATATTTAGTTTCAGTATATATATATATCAGTTTTAAAATACAGTATGTATGACATGCATGTGACCAACTGATCATGAGCTGGTATTTTTTACACCTAAAGAGAATATCCGATTGGTTAGGTCCACATAATTGATTTAGATTATAATTCAATCACTGCATTAGACCTAGATAACATTAATATGATGTATGCATTATCCCAATTCCACAGTCAGACACCTGCTGCATCACCTGATGCTATAACAGTAGGAGGAACACGTCGAGGTGACAAACTTTATAAAACAGGAGATAAAACTGGAACAAACTATGGAAAATGTGTAGACGTATTTGCCCCAGGACAGGATATAAGGAGTGCAGGATGTACCAGTCGTACTGCCGTGGTTACTTTCAGTGGTACATCAATGGCCACTCCACTTGTGAGTGGAGCAGCAGCCATTTATTGGAACCGTAACAAAGAGGCTGGACCACAAGAACTAAAAAGAACCGTTATAAATTATGGTACTGCTAACAGGATTAGTTTCAATGAGATTAAGTCATCAAAGCAAAGAAGGGAAACACCAAACTGCCTCCTGTTTATTGATTGATTCAGATGACTTTGTATTTATGCAATAATTGTTTATTATATACATACAAACAAATCAGGAGCATTGTGTAGTCTACACACCACATTTTTTATTATCATTACAGCATTCATTACATCATCTGAATTATGTGACCAGATCTCTAAGAACCCAACATATTTATATTCACATGTGGAGGATTGTCAGATGTATTTATGCAAGTGTGGTGGTAAAGGTCTTGCAAATCTATATCTGGCAAATACCAGACTGCAGATACTGGCAAATACCAGACTGCAGATACTCCAATATAGCGGTAAAGTACTCTGATACAATAATCAGCTATTCTAATATTAATGCTTATTATATAACCTGTCTTTCATCCAGAACAGCTTCATCCATATTAAGCACCTCTAAAATGATTACCATAACATTCAGCTTTCTGAGCTTTGGCTTGTTTTTTCTTAACTAGTTTGGAAACATTCCTAACAGTTTATTGTTTCATTAATGTACTCAAATGGTGTGTGGGTATGGGTGCGTGCGTGCGTGCGTGCGTGCGTGCGTGCGTGCGTGCGTGCGTGCGTGCGTGCGTGCGTGTGTGATATTGGATCAAAGCGAGTTTATGGCTGGCTTTGGGTGGCTATTTAAAATACGATTTTTTTACGCAGCTAAGCTGTAAAAAGGATGGTTCCTGGTGAAAACATAAAGGTAGCTGCCAAGGAAATGATGTTAATTACAATCAGTTTTTAATGGTTAAAAGCCTGAATGGAATTAAGCCATTTCTGGGTCACCATCTATGATTTTAAAACTTTTTCACCCAGGCTTTTGATAACCGCACCCTTTTTACAGCTCAGTTGTTTTTGCAAAAATATAATATCACCAAGACCTACTGTACTTTATATGGTCACTATATGATGAAGCCATAAAGTACATGCACTTAAAAATTATACTGTATACGTTTTGGGATCTGCTTGACATGTCCAGAGGATGTCACCATAACTGCTGAGTTTGGGACCAACTTAGTCATAATTTAATTTTATTAGGGTCATGAAGTGCATCCCTTAGCTAATATCCATATTTGGTGCCTAGGTGTACATGTGTTGCCTGCTGTTACTGCTTGATCTTTGTAGGCCTTTGTAGGAGGTGATCTTTTAGGTGGTGTGACCATGAAAATTTACCAATTACCAGTAATGGATGTCAACCCAGAAGGTGTCAAAAATTTATTAGATAATCAAGTAAACAAAGTATCAGGTCCAGATCAGATTTTATCTCGATTTTTAAAATCATTCGCAAATTATATTACACCATCCCTTGTGTTAATCTTCAAAGCTTCTTTACATCAAACTTAAGGTCAACTGAATGGAAGCATGCTATCATACTGCCTGTGTTTAAGAAGGGAGACCATAAATTGCCACCAACTACTTCCCAATATCCTTAACCTCCATCTGTTGTAAACTCTTAGAGCACATCATCTATTTTTCCATCAACTCTCATTTGGAGAAATGTCAACTTATTCGGGAAGAGCAACACTGTTTCCAGAAAAAGAAGTCCTGTGAAACACAACTTATTCACACCATTCATGAATTTGCACCATTACTCAACAACAGTGGGGAAGTTAATAGATGCACTATTTCTCAATTTCAGCAAAGCCTTTGATAAAGTCCCACTTGTAAGACTTCTTCAAAAACTTGAATGTTACAGAATATGCCCACACCTTGATGATTGGATAAAAGATTTAGTGAACATAGGCAACAGCAAGTGGTTTTGAATGGCATATCTAGTGAACAGTGTGAGGTCATCTCGGGTGTACTACAAGGTACAGTATTGGTGTGAACTCTCAAATACGACTATATGCTACTTTTTAGACAAATTCACACAATTTAGGATTGTTTAGCATTGCAGAGAGACCTTGATGCCATAGTGAAATGGAGTGAAGACTGGCAAATGTTTTTCAATTTTAGCAAGTGAGCACACCTCAAGATTACTAACAGGATGCAAACAACTGATTCAACATACCTTATGAAACAACATGAAATCCATCGATCCAAAAATGCCACTTACCTAGGTGTTATTATTGACGAACATCTCAATTGGGCAAACCATATTCAACATGCTGTCTGTAAAGAAAACCCTGCCAATGTTTTCTTATGACGAAACATCTCCTCCTGCCCTCTGCAGATCAAGAAAATGTGTTATTTAGTAATGGTACATTCCATCTTGGAATATGTGTCAATCGTTTGGTCTGCACACACAAACAGCAATATACACAAGTTAGAGATGGTCCAGCGTAGGGCTGGAGTTGGACCAGTTTCAACTGTCATCAAAACTGGTATTTACCTAAATATCACTATACTAACAACTGGTATATATACAACCCAGCATCAATGGGTCTGTGGTGTTAATACTACAAAATAACAATAAGGTACTGTGTTCCACCACTGAGTAACTTTAAATCTAAAAGAAGCATTGAGTGTATAAGAAAGATGACATCTGGGTGGCTGAGCAAATAACTGTGTCTAGTTTGAGTAGGGACCCGCCGATTATGCTCATAAGTTTACCTATTATGCTATGCTGCACTGCTCAAAAATTCACCTATTATGCTTAAATTAATGCTCAATATCTACCTATTATGCTCGATTATGCTCAATGTTCATACCTTAGTTCATATGCTTTGCTACTAGTTTAACACTGTATAGAAAACAAATGAGTGGCTGGAGCATAAATAATAAATTCCTGCTGCATATGTAAGAGAAAAGATCAATATACTCGTCAGTTTGATGATTGTTCTATTAGAGTTACTGACTGCTCTATTAGAGTATATCGATCTTATTTTGCAATTGTCATTTTCCAGCAAGAATTTATACTATCGTACAAATATTTAACCTATTATGCTGGCATTATGCTCAATGCTTTTAGGTACCTATTATGCTCAAAATTATGCCAGCATAATCGGCGGGTCCCTAAGTTTGAGTGACATATTGATGTTGTCATCCAAATTTTATGGGTGGATCGAACTAACGGAGTATGTTGTGTCTGAAAATACTGATGGTACATTGTGAACAATATTGAAGTTTTATTCATTAATGAATTTCTGAGCCAATTTCCTTGTCAAGGAACTGATGCATGGTGTGGCCAACAGGGTTGCACATACAATGCCAAAGCGCTGCAGAGAATGTTTCACTTTTCAAGTTGGAAACTTGGTGTGTGCTCACTATAACATCACATACTGGGAAGTAACTCCTGTCCACACATATGGACTCCACTGTAGGCCTAAAAGCATTAAGCATTGATACCTATGCCTTTTGCTGTTTGTAGTAAACACTTCTTTTTTACTCTGTGTATACTAAAATAAATACATTGTAATCTTACATATATACCAATGTTAGAATATAATACTTAGTAAACTAGTATCTTTGCATGTTATTATAGTACATCATATATTTACATTGTGGTCCTTATAGTACTGTGACTCAAAATAGCAAATCAAAATAAAATGGCATATGAAACATCCAACTGGATGGACAAAAATGCATGCATGTACGTAACAAGTGTGAGACTAACTATTTTATAATTTTGGGCTCTGTAAAAAAGACACTTTAAATTATATACAAGCTAGAGATTAAGCTTAACTTGATCTACTATGCTGTGACACTTATGTCCAACTTTGTGATTTTTGCAGGGCTCCATTTATATACATAGCCCTGTTGATAGAGCATACACCTGTACAGTCATTTTCAATTTTGGATAAATGAGGGTTTGGTTAAATGAGTGTCGGATAACTGAGAGCCTACAGTAATAAGACCATACATCCACTTATAATGGCATGGTCAGTCTGGGGTCCCTAACATATATGTTAACATAATTATGCTAACATGTGCATGACCTTATAATAACTGTGTAAACATGATCTCATGCATCAAAAAAATCACCTCATTATATATAGTGACCTTTTTAAGGCCGGGTAAACTTGATTAATTGCTTCTCATCCCTGCCCGCATCCTTTTTACCCCACCACCTCTAATTTCATAGTTGCTGTTATCAATATATGCACATATATTTTGATGCTAAGAAAGCTGACCATCATTTTTCAGCACAGCATATCTCACCTGTACCTCAGAAATGGAGGTAAATTGTAAGAAGCACTAGTTCTTAAAAGGCTTTAACTAACCTTTATATATAGTAATAGACAGCTTAATTTGGACTATTTTCTTTAATAACAAAAAATGAAAAATGACCTGCCGCCCACATGGAGACTGAATTTTTGTGGATGAGAAGCAAGTAATCAAGTTTGCCTGGTCTAAGTAGATCATACATATATATGTAGCCACACATGCCACACATCTCTCATTATCATGTAATTATTAAGACTGTCTAAGATATTTTAGTTCCATGCATGCATTTGAATCTAGTTAACAGAGAATCTACTATAAAGCTACTTTGAGCCAAATTGTAAAAAGTACAGCACCAGTATATACTTGATTTTTATGCTAACACCAACAGATACATACCACAGAATAGTTGTATTGTATATTGTAATGTTTTACTCCACAGAAGCCTCCATATGGAGTATATAGTACAACAATGATCATATAAAGTTAGCTAAAATTAATAATGTTGCTTATAAATAAATTAATGTTGGGTGATTCAACAGCACTGCTGGTAGGGACCCGCCGATTATGCTGGCATAATTATGGGCATAATAGGTGTCTGAAAGCATTGAGCATAATGCTAGCATAATAGGTAGAATATTTGTGTAATAGTATGAATTCTTACTTATAAAAATAGCTATCACAGAAACATCGATATACTCTAATAGAACAGTCAGTAATTCTAATAGAACAATCACATAGCTGACTGTTCTATTAGAGTATATCGATCTTTTCTGTGATATGCATTTTGACAAGTAGGTTTGTGCTTCAGCCACTTATTATTTCTCCATAAACTGGAAATTATTAGCAGAGCATGAGAACTGAGGCATAAATAATTTGGCATAATTTGAGCATAATAGGTAAGTTTTGAGCATAAACTTAAGCATAATAGGTAAATTTTTGAGCAGTGCAGCATAGCATAATAGGTAAAATTATGAGCATAATCGGCGGGTCCCTAACTGCTGGACTAAACAATTTAGCTAATTGTGGTGGAGTAATAAGAGTAGAAGTAAACACTGATCAATTCTTGAGTGTGGTTGTAAAAATTGTTGTTAGTTATGTATATGTGTGTGTGGATTTTAAACCTCTTTACAGTCTTGAGCAATCATCATAACTATGCAGAGCACAAAATGCATACTTCAAACATGAACTATAAGCTTTAAACTCATGATGTGCACCCTTTCTGTCGGAGACTATATAAACCTTCTTGGCAGACTGAGGAGGACTTCAGCCTCCACTTCTTCTGCCTATGTCCGGTGAATGATCAAGCCACCCTCCCAGCTGTAGAACTGATCGTAATTATACAGTCCCCGTGCTGGCATTCTTTGTACTGGTGTTAGTAGCTAGGCCAGGGTATGAGAAATAAGCCATCATTATTAAACAATGAGACACAATAAACTACACCATATAAATGAGTCCTCAGTCACATGCAACCACTAAAATAGGGTTAATGAGAATACCACACCCTGTGGGCATGGAATGCATGCATGCATGTACATTAGTCAGAAAGTCATTCTGGGGAAGGGAAGTTACATAAAGGTGGGGCATTGAGGAGACATTATGCAATCACGTGTTTTGACAGAAAACGCCATATCCTTGCGTAGTCTCGTGCCCAGCGGGGCTCGCGTTTGCGCATTAGCGCGAGCCCGGCTGGGCACGAGACTAACCCTTGCGTGCGCAAAACTGTGAAAGTGGGCTGTACCTGCACTGACCTGGCAACCATGAAAAATGCCCCGTCACTCTACGCTGTTCCGAGGTAGTCGTATCGTTGTCAGTGTATTGTACTGGGAGGCAGTAGCTGCATGATTGAGTCTATAAATAAAAAGGGTGACAAGACGAGATCCAGAGATCTGCCGTGACAGGTTAGCTATCAAACCGTGATGTATTCTCGGTCAGGTATCTGACTAATAATTGTACCACTGTGTGAAGGGTAAACTGAGTTGAGGTTGAGTTGATCCATAAACTGAGTCAAGTCTTGTAGTCTCGCTTCTAGTGCTATAGGCTCGCTATGAGGTGGGCGCAGTTGTATTGGGCTCGAGTCGTGTATATTAAACGGTTATATATCTTCCTGCTACTAACCGCCACGCTATAATGGCATCCTTGTTTACCTACGGTAGCTGAGGTACGGTACTCGTCACTGTCCACGCATCATGGGATTACGAATTTCCAGCTGTTGGATTCCAGCTGTTGAGGTTTTTTTTTCAGAGTCCCCAGCTAAAGATGATAGCTATGTGGTTTTTGATTGCACCAGTAATAATATTATTATGTGGCATTGTGATATAAGATATAGAGTGCTAAACAAAACAAAGACTTGAACCCAGAACCCCCATGATCACCACTATGCTATGCCATTACTGCCTAATTGCTTCTCTTATTTTCTATATAACTGTTAAATATATAAGTGTTATAACCAAGAGGAATTTACCTGTTGAAACAGTCGAATCTCATGCTGTTGAACTGACAGTTTTTAGTTAAATTACATAATGCTGTAACTATTATTTTTTTGTAACTTACTCTGTTCCCCTGGACGTATCAGTTATTCTGTCAGTCCAGTGATGATAAAATAAGAAATTATATCAGAAGCACACCCAAGTGAACACTAAACCTGACCCTAATTAGCACTATGCGTGGTAGCATACAACCCTAGCTCGCATTGAACTTACCAAAACTTATCTTCTCACAACTAGTGTACTTAAGCGATGATGGGTGTGACTCAGACAAAGCTATGGTGGGTGTGACTCAGATAAAAAGCAGAAAACTCTCTATCTGGCTTCCAGACGAATAGGCACTGCATAGTTAAGTAGCTAGCTATTCACGCAACCGGTTCTCTGTTTACTATCCATAGATCATGCCACACTGAGGTTGTGTATAGAGGTTTACATAATGTTTACAATGAAACTGTAAGCAACAACCTGAAAACTGAAAGATGTCATTAAAATGTGCAGTATTACATCACCACAACTTTGATAGGTCACGTTTCTGGTGACTTCCTGTATTGTATAGATTCCACAATCCTCTGTACATGTTAGTCAGCATGAAATGCATGTTGAAACTTCCCTTACCCACTATTGCACAACATACGATTTATAATGTAATAGCAGTGCCGCGGCTGCATGGTGTAATTAACAGTAATTATACGTCATACAGTACATGATAGATTTTGTTGCAACTTCTGGTTGGTGAAACAGCATGGAAAACAATTTGGTGGTATATTGTACCTAGAGCCAGGCAATGAATTTTATTGTGGGCTACCATTCTCATGTCCAGCCGGCTCGCGCTAATGCGCAAACACTGTCTGGTAACAATGCTCGAGTTTATTGGACCCAGAAGTGCTATCCAGCCAAAATATTGGCTGGCCAATCAGAATCGAGTAGTTGCATAATGTTTAAAAATCATTCAAAAATGGCTAGGAATAAAGCAAAACTCACAAAAGGGTGATTTACTAGATGCGATCTCTTCATACATCGTATTAGTAGTGGACAGTGTTTCATTACTGGTGAAACATCGAGTCACCAATCTTCAGTTTTATGAGGTGACATTGGAAGACACAACTTGACAACAGACCTCTTGAATAACCTAGGTGAATACTTGTAATAAAACGGTTTTAAATAGTCTGCTTTTTCATCAACTTCCAATGCATTCGTGCGATTATGCAACTCCTCAATTCTGATTGACCAGCCAATATTTTGGCTGGATAGCACTTCTGGGTCCAAGAAACTCGGTCATTGTCACCTGACGGTGTTTACGCGTTAGCTTGAGCCCGGTTGGGCACAAGACTAGCAGTTCGTTCATGTTAGCACGATAGCACGGTTCAGTTTGACTCGGTTCGGTACAGCCCAGTATTGCCTCTGCTCACACTACGCAGTCTTGCTCGCTAAGTCATCCGGTTTCCAAATGTGCACAATTAAATATTAATTAATTTGCTTACTAAAATTGGATGCAGCTCTTGCCCTTTAAGTCTCTTGTGCTGGAATTCTTTCATTTCAACAAGACAGCAATAGATAGGTGGCCGTGTAGAGCTGCAGAAATCCCGCCGCGAATCAAAGTGAGTGAAATAGTAACTGGCACGACGACAAGTAGTTCATAACTGTCACTAGGCTTTCTTTCGTGCTGAACCTTGTGTCAGTGTTTCTGAGTCCTTCTTCATAGCATGTTGAGTTTATAAAATTATTATTTTGTGCACCTGGTGAGTAATTATTGTACCATACCGTGCTGGCCTGGTTCAATCAGGTGGGCTGGCTCGGTTCGGTTGGGCCTGGTACGGACGGTGTTCACATTGCACTTTTTACCGAGCCGTACTGTTCCAAACCGTGCTACTGGGCTAGTGTGAATGGGGTATAGGCTACCATATGATAGAAGAGTTTAGCAGGAGGACACCTTGACAACTACCAGACGCCGGCGAGCTAGCACATGTAGGTTAGCCATTTGGCTCCACATCCACCTGACTGTAGACACCAGGCTGTTAACAATAGCGAAGTACACGCTGTCATGTGTCCTGTACTGCTTCCAGCTGTACTGGACCTACATGTAATTATATGCATTGGGTGTCCCCTTATGGGATTCGAAGTTACGATTTTGCATTCGAATGCTTCCAACAAACAAACCTCCACATTTCAGTACATTTGTTTATGCACTAATATAAAGCTGAAAATCTGTCCGTCTGTCTGACTGTCGTGCATTGCTTTGGAATTCAAAATTATCTTGCCAACTACTACATGTATAACTGCAGTGTTTGTGTCAAACAAAATGTTCATTTAAGAACTATATTGAAACTTGCATCTGTGGTTGTTTACAGTGCATTGAATGCAAGGGTATATATAGAGCTACTGGAACTTTTCTGTAAACTGCATGCACACCACAAGTAGACACCTGTGCCATTCAACTTATGGATGCCTTTATAAATATCTTCAACACACAATTCTTCTATGTGTGATCCTTAGTGTGGTGTTAGTGGTTAGTGCATGCGTCTGATAACTGTGAGGTTGTGGGATCAAGCTGAATTTTTGTACTTAATAGCAATCAATAATACCGTAGCTTCATTTACTGGCATGTGAGTGTTTACATGTAGATATTGTTACATTTGATAAGATACGTATGCTTCACTGGAATATATACACATGCTGTGGAACACTATAATATGTCCAGATTCTGTATTTATAAACAACAGGATAGATATTGTTTCAGTATTACAGTATATTACAGGCTATTATACATGTGCTTTCAATCAGACATTGTTTCAGTTTGAAAAAGTATTAACTGGTACTTTTTTTAGCTTGTTAGTCATGAACTCAGTTAAATTTACTGAAATAACTAGCACATAGGACAGATATTAGTACCCTTTCTACTTTTTCCAAGTAACTTCTCTTGAAGTTTTGTGCTTGTTTTAGAGTATAGGTTATATGTGTTGTGTTGTGTCTATTCAGTACAGTAAAGTTGGATAACTTTTAAATATAGTTTGAAAGTACATGTACTGTGGAATACTGTATTGTTTCTATAGCCTGCACTATAATTATAGTTGCTGTTTCAGTCAAAAGCACATTGAATCCTATGGACAAGGGAGTGTGTAACTTCGTACACTACCAATACTACGGGCGAAATTCAAACATGACGTCCAGTGTTACTATGTATATAATTGGTTACATCATTCTTACATGCAACAGGGATACACTGAATGGGCTGCTACTCCATCGTCTCTTAGTAAAGCTGCTTTGATAGGAAGATCGTCGAGTCAAAGGTAAAGCTTGGAATAGTCATGTGGAGTAATTCTGCGTGATTATCAACTGTAGCAAGACTATCTGTGCTACTATTCCTCCATTGTGTGCCATTGAACTTTGTTTATATAGTTTCACTTTGTCGCAGCGGAAACATAACGTACTCAAGCATACATCTTCACATTATATCCTAATTGGGAAATTTTAAAAGTTACTTATTATAGTACATGGCAGTCATGTTTGAATTTCGCTGTTTACAGAGTTACATGCTCCCTTGTCCGTAGGATTCGATGTGCTCCTGTTTCAGTATTTTATGGTATACTTTGAAATGCATTTTATGTACTATATACTTGTAAAATTTTACTTTGCACACAAAAACAGTGTCACAGGGCACACTTTTTGCAAAGCACACAAAGTTCTTTTGCAATGTAAATTCACTTCAATACGAATTAGTTACACAAATATTTTCCTTGTGGCAGCTACCATTCAAATATTTTATTTTTGGTGTATAGTTATAGTTTAAACAGTGGTTATACTATATAAAGCTGTAACAAAGTGTAGGAGGCTGTATTACAGTATGTATACACCCTAATAATCATCAAATATGTTCATTAATTGTGACTGGGCCTGCGAAAACAGGGCATGTGGGCACATGATTTTTGCCTACTTTTTCACAGTTCCTTGACTCATAACTTTTTACACCATTATGCTATGGCAATGAAAATTTTAGCCATTAGTAAGCATTTAATTGGCTTTATGATGCAAGTTACAGAATGTAAATATTCTGTTCCAGTACTGAGATGTGACCTATAGTGTGACAGGGTGTTGTTTGTGCTCACATGCCCTGTTTTCACAGGCCCAGTCACAATTATTGACATAACATTAGTAACAAAGCTTTGAAGCTTTAGTAACATATTCAAAAGATGTTTTGGAACCCCTGGTACAGACACTAGATTTCAAGCAATTGTTTCAAGCTTGCATGACCAGTATATTTTTGTTTCAAGGTTTACAGTATGTCTGAAGTCTGCTGGCACTGTTATCAACTGTACAATCAAGAACAGTTTGTTGGATCATTATGGCAACAAAGATGTTTAGACCAAGACCATCAAGGTGGAAATTTAGTACATGTCAGATATCATTATGAATCAGGTACAAGCATATTTATATTCAGTAACAGTTGCTATCTATACATGTAGTAGATTTGTAATATGCATGTTCTATATAATATATTTTACAAGTTAGTAACCATAGCTACATACTACAATTTTCAGCAAGGAAAACCATACAGCGGCAGCTACTATGAGCTAGCGTTTATGTGGATTTTCAATAACTGACCCATTTTTATGTACTATTACCCACTTGGCTCCTCTCAAAATTGTTATTCCTTGACTTACAACAACTCCTTTGCTTAATTTCTCCCTCAAACATGTGATATCAACATTTGTATCAACATTTCAAATACAGACCATGGCTCTTATCTGAAGGCAGCTCTTATGACAATAATGCAAGGTAGAGCTGTGGCTTCTATCCAAGGACGAGAGCCACAGTTATTAGTGGATAAAATACTTTATATTGTTTTAAATTAACATTAAAAATATTAAATAAAACTTCATCACTGTTGGGCCATTTAGTGGTAGTTAGGTATACATATATCTGAGTCCTCATTAATTTTGTTGTTATTATCTACATGAGTCAGCTGTCCAAACATTTAGTAGCACTTTGAATACTGAAACTGTGTATTATGATTTAAGTGAGTTATGAGGCTTTGACAATATCCCACACATTTAGTATAGACATGTTTACAACATGATAACATTATTGTTCCAGTTACAAAACCATTGGTAGTGTCCAGAGTGAACAAATGTTCACCTATTTGATATTTCTAGTAGTGTTTTTGGTGGGGCTCAGTGAATGAAACCAAATTTATGCTGTTCAATGGTTAACATACATGCAACTTCTTACCTAGTGTGAATGTATATGTATGTATAGGGCTGCTACTAAGACCAATTCCTGAGGAGGCGTTATCAAGGGTTACCGGCAACTTTCAACTGTGTCAAAAGAATCCCTGTCCAACACCCTGGTGTACATATGCCCATAATGATCTAGAGCTGAGTGAATGGAATAAAGAAAGATTGGCTGCTAGATCAAGCAGTAAGTTGCACATTAAGCTTAACTTGTACAAGTGTAGGAAAAATTGGAGTACGGATCATAGAGTGAAATAAAAACAATGAAACTAGGACGTCATCTGTACCTAAAGCTATATTAATGGACATTTAATTCCTACTTCAATCATATACAGCCTGTCAATAGTGTATCCATGGGATTAAATGAACACTAGTATAGCTTCAGGTGTAGGTGACCTCCCTTGTTTCATTGCTTTTTATTTCTATATTCCCTACTCAAAATATAATTCTTTAAACTTGCTTGATTACTTTTTTGTAACATGATTTATGACTGGAAAATCAATGCACACTGCATCAAAGGAAAAAATAGCACAAGAGATGCTTTTTTAAACTACAGCACTATGAATGAAGAACAGTACAAGAAGCACGTTTTATGGTCACTATGTAAACTATGACTATACATGCACCCCAACCATTGATTATTGAAAAGTGCAGTGGCCATTCTGCTTCATTTTTAGCACGTTCCACCCTTTAGAGTCTACAGCATTGCAAAACAGTATGAGAAGTGCCTCTGCAAACAACCCAATAACTATGGGATTGTTGTACTAAAGTCATGAGGCGTTGCTGTGGATCAACAGCTATGTGATAGCAGAGAAAGAAATAAGACACAAATCTTAGTCCATAATGTATGTGCTATAGATGCTGTGATTAGCAAAAAGGCATGTCTTGGGCAGAAAAAAATGTTGTACAGTGAAGAAATCAAGCCATTAGCCTAAACCGTATTACGTTACACTTGGCTGAAGGCATCAGTCAGTCTGTCTGTGTTTCTTTCTTTCTTTCATGGAAACCTGCTGGTAGGGTTTGGGGTCACTCTATAGGTTGGGTGACAGTTTTGAGCAGGAAAGCCCAAACCTTCATGATCCCTACTATATAGTTCTACTATTGTACTGTATGATAAATTCATTATGAAAATTATATAGATCAGCTCCTACCAACTTCACGTCAACCTAACAAGGTAAGTAACGTGACTTTAAGATGTAATAACTCGGTGGAATGAACCAGTGCAACCACCAGTTCATTCCTCCCCTATATGGACACATAGATTCAATTACCCATAACTAGATCACTTGATATCGGGATTTTTGACTTTAAATCTCACATTCAATCTCATTCTAAATCACTTTTTGCCAAAAACTTCGTGAAAATCCCTAATACTAAAGGTATGATTTTCCAAAACTCCTTTTATACTAAGATGATTCCTTTTTTAATATTCTAAAAGACTCCTTCATCCCAAATAACTTCCAACTTAACAATTTCTAGCTTATATCCAAAAATATTAATTGTAAAATTTTATTTAGCAATTAACAAAATCTAGCTGATTCAAAAATTAAATTAATAATTTACCAGGGTGGAGGTCTGAAGAGCAAGTGTAACTATGAGTTACCACCTGAGGATAAACTGGATGCAGGCTTGTTGACCCAGCGACTTACTTGGGAGAATTATGTTGACAAGTTCCACACCTTGTTGTATTATGAGGAACATGAGCACAAAAGAGTGCTGAAGGAAAGGTAAACATGATTGTTGTTTTGATAAAAAATCAGTAACATATGCAGCATTAACATTGGGGCCTCCAGGAAATTCCTTCATTAAAATAACTAATATATTGGGATGTAAGTAGTCTATATAGGGCACCTGTGGTATCGTACATACTTATATATATTTTTACCATACTATGTGGTGCTAACTAGTATCTCTTCTATAAATTAGTGACAAAAACAAGTTGATGCTGTGCTACTTCTAAAAACCAGATGCCCAGTTATATAGCTAACACTATCCCTTGAATTGATTATAAGATTTAGAAATAAGTGTAACGCGGAATCACTACATTGTACTAAAGATAAATTTTTCAGTGCTTTCAGCTTTTCTTGCTGTTTCTTGCTGTGTGTAGCTCTATCATCGCATTTTGCCATGTGCGCTTATCATCCATGGTTAATTACAAGAAATGAGTATGTGCTTAACAAATAATATGCGCTTAGGGGTGGTCCACAATTATCTGCTTTTTCACAAGCGTACAAACCATACGCTTGGGGGAGGGGGTAAAATTGCATGTACGCTTTTTAAAATGTCGATCACGTGAGTTGGCGAGAAATCCAAATGTAGTGATAAGACTCATTGTAGGAGTGCCTTTTAGTGGTTAGAAGAGCAACAGACTTACAGCTACAAAGTTATAAAGCAAAAACCGAGCAAGTGTAAAATCACGGGATTGAGATGCTCTATTAAAGCAGTCACTGGGGTCAAAAAAGGTGCATAAAAATGTCAAAAAAATGAACTGATCATAATCAGAGTTCGAACCAAGGACCTCCATACCTAACACCTGCATCCTTAACCACTAAACCACTGCTATCTCGGCTTCGTCTGATCACTTCACTTAATTTCTACCTTATAAATGAAAATTCTAGCTTAATAAGTAAAACTGATCTGCCAATAGAAAATCTAGATTGTTCTAGAACATTCTATGTGTGTTCTATTAGATGATTTCAGTGAAAGCAAAAACGTGCACTCTATTAGAGCATTAACACCATACTTAACACTTTGAAGCTCAATCTAGTAGCTATTTCATCAAATCAGAGCCATTTTCATATCAATCAGTGATTATTTGTAGTATTAACTTAGTTTCGCCCCCAGGCGGTCTGCGAGCAGACTAGTATGACCGACTTGCGCCAATCATCATCATCATAATAAGTGCTATATGCTTGCAAAACTTGTGATACAACAACCTGGAAATCATATCCCAGTAAAAATGTGCAGGATTTGGTTTTTGAAAATACAAAAAGAAGTGAAATCTACTCAAAAACAGCCAAGCTGTAAAAAAAGAGTGCGGCCCTCAAAAGCCTGGGTGAAAAAAGTTGTGAAATCAAAGGTGGCGGCCAAGAAATGGCTGCAATGATGTTAATGCTAATAAATTTTAACAATGCACACAGCCATTATTAAAATTTTTAGTATTAACATCATTGCAGCCATTTCTCCCAGCCATTGTTAAAATTTATTAGCATCATTGCAGCCATTTCTTGGCCGCCACCTTTGATTTCACAACTTTTTTCACCCAGGCTTTTGAGGGCCGCCCTTTTTTTACAGCTTGGCTGTTTTTGAGTGGTATTGATATCATGATATGTCAATACAAAATTTTCAATTTGTTGTGCTACTTCTAAAAGCCAGGTGCCATGTAGCTAGCTGGAATAAATCATCAATGCACTATGCTATTATTTTTATTCTAGCTAATCAGGACACACGATAGTGTGTCGTGCAGCCAAGTACAACTAGTGCAGACATGCAACAGACAAGTGTGCATATTACAGGAACCATGAAAATACTTTTTTCACGTATTTGTAGCTCCATAGTTCCTGAGCGAAAATTACCCAATTTTACTGCGGAAACTCCCTTGGGGTAGGGCACCTCCTATTCTAAATTTGAGGTGAATCCGCCCAACCATTACTGAGATATGTGCCTTCAAAGTTTTTCCTATTTTCTTTGTATTTTTCTTCATCTTCTGCTTCTTTTTTCTTCTTTTTGCTCCACTCGCTATAGCTTGTGCATGCTACTTCAAATTTTGAGGGCAGTAAGAGCATAGTGCAGCACATTTCCAGCCCAATTTTCGTAGAGATCAAATTAAGAACAACAGAATTATGTGTAATTTTGAAAATTTCAAAAGCAATTTGTTGTCATGCCTACGAGGTAATCCACTTGACAGAATAACTTTAAAATCGGTCTGAACATGAAGTTCCTATTGTAGTGCAAAACTTTTGTGGTTTGAAAGCACTGAGAGTATTAACTAAGGAGATATAAAGCAAAACCAATCATGTGAAAAAATCACAATCAAGATACTCTAACAGAACAGTCACTGAGAAGTAATATTAAACAAGTTGATGTTGTGCTACTTCTAAAAACCAGGCGTCATGCAGCAAACAAACCTAAATGGAATTAATTGAATTAATTAACAGTGTACTAAACTATTAATATTTATATTGGGTTTTGCTTTGTTGCTACATACACAATTGAATCAGTAATTTGTATTTCATAATTGATGAAATATTTTGTAATTCTGTAATTATGTTGCTAAGCACTGCTAAGGAGGCGTACCTCAAACAAAATGCTTTAACCTACTAATAATGCAAAGAGGTATCTTCTTAACTGTTATATAGTCTGTCTATAAGGCCACGAAAAGTTAATTATATGTTTCTGGTTCCCTTCCTGGTCATTTTTTTGCTGAATGAATTGTGCAATCACCATACAATAATTTGTAATAATTATATCTGTTGAAAGGTTTTCATGTCTTGTAAACACTCTTTCCTTATAAGGATGCACTGACTTTATAAAATAACTTTGTTTTTCCCTATAATTCCATGTACTGCTATGAATGTAGTGTATCACATCAAAAAGTTGCCAAAAAAACCCTGGTCATCTGGTCAATTTTGGGGAATTGGTAGGACCAGAAACATGTAACTAACTTCGCACAGCCTAACATTTTCTTACGCAAATTCTCCAGGCAAAAGCCTCAAAGTTGCTCTTCATTTTCATTCGCGTATGTATGGGCATGCCCCCATAGGAATTTGTGATGTCCAGTAGCCTAGGAGGCCAGCTGTGTTGTTTTTCGGCTGTTTGATGTCCTTAGAACTATTTGGGTAAGGCCTTCACCGCATCCTTATAAACTCGTTTCACCCGTATTTCAAACCGGCACATATTAACCATCTTAAATCAAAGCTTACCTGCCCAGAAGTTTAATACAGGTTCTATACAGCCTTTATTTATCACATAAAAGCTGTTTTTAGCGAACAATTTTGCTCACGTGGGTACAGAAAGACAAACAAATATACAAATATACAAACATATAAACATACAAACATACACACACTTTTTGGAAAATAATTTCAGTAAACCAGGTGCGCGCCCACAGCCGGCTTTTGGCCATCTGTGCGCGTGCACCTGGTTTTAAAAAAGGTGTGCAAAAGTACCAGAAAAAAATCTCCAGGTTTCAAACCAGGGACCTCCACACCTACATATCCAATCCCTTACCACTCTGTCACTGCTGTCAGTTGCTTACCTCACTTAATTTCTACCTTATAAATATGAAAGTTCCAGTTTAGTACCAGGTTTTTCCAGTCTGTTGTCCTATTATAATTACGCATGCGCTAAAAAATCTATGACTGAAGGACCATTCATTGGTGATAAAGGAGTCACAACAACACAGTGAGTATTAGTTTCACCACATTAACAAGTATTCAACATAATAGGACACACATAGTTACGTGAATCTCGTTTGGATCTTCCTTTTACTCCGCACTGCTAAACGCATGTGCCAAAATACATAGGACAAGGGGCTGTAAATCCCAGTACACTAAAATGATAACTCGTAGATCTATCAGTGGAAGTTCTGGAAC
Source organism: Dysidea avara (assembly GCF_963678975.1). Lineage (NCBI taxonomy): Eukaryota > Metazoa > Porifera > Demospongiae > Dictyoceratida > Dysideidae > Dysidea > Dysidea avara. The sequence goes on from NC_089280.1 coordinate 27,756,056, forward strand.
ATTCTATATGCGTTGTATTGAAGTGCTCAGAAAAAATGTGTGCTCTATTATAATTATAGTGTACTACCGTAGAGTCGGGTTGTTAAGCGCGTGTATCTATTAAGCGCATATTATTTGTTAAGCGCATACACGTGCACGTTTCTTGTAACTAACTATGGATGATTAGCGCACATGGCCAAATGCGACAATTAAGTTACACACAGCAAAAAAAATGGTAAGAAAAGCTGAAAGTATTGAAAAATTAATGTCTCCTCAAGCGCTTACGTCTCCCTTGAGGTCTCTCTTCGCTATGTATACAGCAAATCAGCCATCTGGATAGTGATAATCTCATTAATCACGAAGGATTTCACCCAGAAATGGAGTCAAATATCCTTACATATTGGCGTGGTTACCGACACAAACTGCATAGTATGATTTTTACAAAAAGTTTTCTCCGAACATTATAAACGCATGCGCTTAACAACCCGACTTTACGGTACAAAAATTATGAAAATAGCCTATATCAAGTGTGTCATGCAACCAAATACAGCCGGTGTGGGCGGGTGACATACAATTTTTTTCAATTCTATAATTACGTTGCTATGCACTGTTAAGGAAGTGTACCTCAAATAATCCACTTTAAGCCACTAATAATGCACAGAAGTGTCTTCTTAACTGTTTTGTAGTTTGTCTATGGCATTGTCTTATGCAAATTCTCCAGGAAAAGCCTCAAAGCTGCTCTTAATTTTCATCCAGGGCACACCCCTTTCAGCTTGAAGGAATTTCTTATACCCAGCAGCCATGCATGGTATAAGTCACCCTATAGAGAATTCAGCTACAGTTAAGCTACAACAAGTTTTCCTATAGAGAATTCAGCTACATTAAAAGTCACCTTATAGAAAGTTTAACTTTTAAGTGTCTCTATGTAGTTTTTGGCTGCATTACATGTCACCTTACGAAAAGTTCAGCTGTAAACCAGTCATTCTGTAGAGAATTCAGCAATGTTACAAATCACCCTATATAGAGATTTCAGCTATACAAACAAGTAAAATTCAGCTATGCATATAACAAGTCACACAGGAGAGAATTCAGCTACAACATTTACCCTGTAGAAAATTCAGCTACAAACAAGTCACCTTGTAGAGAGTTCAGCTACAACAAGTCACCCTATAGAGAGTTCAGCTACATTAAAAGTCACCCTGTAGAGAGTTCAGTTACAAACAAGTCACCCTGTAGAGAGTTTATCCACATTATAAGTCACCCTCCAGCTCCAAAAAGTCACCCTGCAGAGAGTTCAACTAAAGACAAGTTACATTGTGAAAGTTCAACTACAAACAAGTCTACCCCTAATGAGTTTTGTAATAACTTAAGTAACTTTTATGATCACACCTGTGCGTTATAATCTTTTGATTGCTGCACAGTAATAAATATAATATAATAAGTCACCCAGTAAAATGTTCATCTCTATAAATAAAGTCACTCTGTAGACAGTTCAGCTACAACAAGTCATCCTGTAGAGAGTTCTATGACAAGTCACCCTGTAGAGTTCAGTTACAACAATAAGTCATCCAGTAGAGCCCTCGATAGTTCTGCTATAACAAGTCACCCTTTAGAGAGTTCAGCTATGATAATCATTCTGTAGAGAGTTCAACTACAAACAAGTCAAACTGTAGGGGAGATATAATTTATTACTTTTAAAAATGGGTGACCCTCAAATAAAAACCAGTGTGAAAAAAGATGTGAAATCCAAGGTGGCAGCCAAGAAAAGGCTGTGATGGTAGGTTTATGGCTTAAATTTTAATAGCAACAGTCAGGGGTGTAGCCAGACTTTTGGTGATGCCAGGGCCTAGCTGTAAGCTAAAGACCAAAAAAAAGTCAAGTGGAATGTTCTTGGGGGAAGGCCTGGGTGCTTCCCCTAGATCACGTCTGAACGAAAACGATGCATACACAAAACGTGCCCTTAGGCAGTAACATTAAAAGGTGCTGTTGGTGCATCTAGCTAGCTAAAACCTACACACTGCTGTTTATGCAGCTTATAGAAACTATAAACCTATTGTAGCTAATACTAACTTAATCTCAGTTCACTTCCAGACCGGCAACCAACTTCAAATTTTCTAGCACATGGGAACCCTCCACGCTTGAGTCGTTTAGTTGGCAATGCTTCCTTGCGGGTATACATTATTCTCGGTCAGCCCTCCTGTTGATGGTCAGTAACTTCAGACTTGGCTTGTACTCCAATGTATTCGAGACATCACGTGCCTGCAACATGTGACAAATAAACAAACCATTCATCAGATAAATATACATCAACTATTCACAGTTTGTGCTCACCTAACACATGTATAACACGACCACTCAAGTTTATCACAGCTGCTACCTTGTAATATGTCTGCCTCAACCAATCAACACTCTTCCGCCATTTCCACCATGCAACACATGCGCTACTGATCATGTGATGCAATAGATCTCGATGATTTGCAATAGTTTAGCATTAATGCAATGCGACCCTTAAGAGTAGTACAGAGGAGCACTAGTGTGCAAGTAGCTACCGGAAAGCTCCAGGGCTATAAGATTTGATGTGATTTTTAGTTTTAAAATATTCTGCCTCTGATAAGGGGGTTCGGATGAACCCCCTTCCTGGCTACGCCCTTGATTTCCCCTCCACCAACTACACCTCCTTATTTATAACTACCTACGTAGCTTGTTACACTGCTTCTCTGAATACTGAGACTGATTTATCTCAATCTGACTGCTCTATTAGAGTATCTCGAATTATTGATGCCCGGGCCCAGTGGCTATGCCCCTGACAACAGTTCAGGTTGAATTTGGTGCTGAATTCTAGTGAAACATGGAGAAGGCAACACAAATTCACCTGAGTTTTATCATTATTAAAAATTTTGCCATAAACCTACCATCACAGCCATTTCTTGGTTGCCACCTTGGATTTCACATCTTTTTTCATGCTGGCTTTTTTGGGGAGCACACCTTTTTTACAGCTTGGCTGTTTTGGAGTAGATTAAATACATTTTCATCTCCTGGTATATACAAATGTTGTCACTAACATAATATTAGCAATGATTTGCACCCTACAGGTGTAACAAGGAGCTAAGGATATCACTGTTTGAAATACATGATGAAGCCAGTGAAATACATAATGAAGCCAGTGAAATACATTATGGAGCCAGTTTGGAGGGGCTGAATAGTAATGATGTTGCATATGTCGAGCAAGCTGCTACTCATGTTGAGATTACAGTAGATAGTACTACTATAATTGCCGAAATCACTAACTACAATGTCAGCGACAAGGGATTAGATGAGGTGAACATTGAGTTTAAAGAAAAACAAGCATATGATCTTATAGAGAAAAAGATAAAAGGGACATCCCAATGTCTCCCTGTTTGCTTTAAGTTGAAGCATTCTTACTTTCAGAATCTCCACAAATCGGTGGATAGAGTGTCACCTAAGATAATTAAGCGCCTCTTTCCAGATGAACTTGATGCTAGACAAAGGACGCTGCCATTTACTGCCATGCCTGAGTCAGACTGTCTGCTACTTGACAAGGAGTATCAGCTGTTAGCACTAAAGAAGATGATGGCCTGTGACTCCAGTGTTCCATTCCTAGTAACTGGTCCTTTTGGTACTGGGAAGACAAGACTGCTTGCCACTGCAGCAGTTAATTTTCTTAAGAAACGTAAAAATCGTGTTTTAATTTGTACCAGTCATTTGCATTCAGCAGATGCTTATATTGATAGCTACTTTGGACCAATGTTAGCTGACCACTGTTTCCCACAGAATGTTAGGCCTATCAGATTGGTTGGGGATGGTTACAAATATCATGGATATTATCGCCATCTGTTTGCAAACAATTCTAACAGAGATAAAATTGAAAAATCTCGTCTTGTAATCACCTCATTGCTAACAGCACCTCAGCTTATTTGGATGAAGGGCAGACCATTCACTCACATCTTGATTGATGAAGGAGCTCAAACACGTGAACCAGAAGCCATAGCACCACTTGGTTTAGCTGATGATAATACTAAGATTGTCATTGCTGGAGATCATTTACAAGTACAGTATGTCCATCAATACCATTGTGTGTTAGTGTGTTCTTTTTTCTTCATAGATTGGACCTCAGGTGTTGGTTTTAGGAGAAAAGGCACATGCCAATGGGTTAAGTAAATCATTGCTCCTACGACTTCATAAACATTACCAAGACGTTTTTAAGCACACCAAAAATAATCCCTACACAGGTTAGTATGAAATATTAGTTGTGGTTTCTAATATAGGTTTCTAATATAGGTTTATGTAAAACAGCCTGGCTGTAAAGAAAAGCATCACTGCAGGCTACAATATACACTGTGACATCAACAGTTGTACACTAATGCCTGCATTAATGCTCTTTATCCTTGTACTAATATAGCACCACAGAGTTGTTAAATGTAGGGTGGGGGCACTCACTGGTCTAAAATTTTTTTTTAATAAAATATAAAAATAAACTTAAAAAAAACAACAAGAAGTAAAAAGCAAAAGGCACTTTGCCCACACTATGCTATGAAGTGGGTACCACGAGTTGCTGAATACACAATGTATTTTTACATTCTACATTAGAGCTGTGTGATAATGAAATTTCTGATACGTATCTTGATAATGCTACTCATTATCACGACTATCACGATACTTGCATAAACCACAAAGACCAATACAAACTATTTTTACTCTGTATAAATTTACTCTAAGCCAGCACTAATCACAATGAAAATCTGCATCAAAAAAAATTACCTGGAAATTGTTACAGGAAAAGGGTGATAAATGACTGCTATTCATAAATTGTAGTTTGTAGTATGCAGAAGTTTACTATTATCATGATAATGAAAACTTCCACGATAACGATATTGCATTGAAATTATCCTAATTATCACACAGCCCTAGTCTACATTATTGAATTCATAATTTATATTGTGTCTTGTAGCTCTACTGCTCACCAACTATCGTTGTCATGATAGTATCCTGAGGCTACCATCAAACTTGTTCTACAAGTCCACACTACAAGTACGTACTAATAGCAACCTACATCCCAAGACTGTGTCTGCTCTGGAGTTTGTCTGTACTTCAGTAGATAGTTCAATTACTGCTTCATCAGGGGATTGCAGTGAAGAAGAGGCCAGAGCTACACTAGAGCAAGTTAGTTACACCTGTGGAGTTAATGAAACATTTTGAAAAGCTGCACATGCATATCGGAGGAGGTTGCATGGTCATGTGCAATCATACATTCCATAATCTCAAAGAAATGTTTAACTAATTTGACACATAATGATTCTATAGGGCAACTATGTGTTCCTTGTCTTTCACAAGCCTTCTCATACCAGTATGTTGCTTTAACCCTTGAACCCGCATAGAACTTCTGAGGAATGTGTGTTTACACTATAGCAGTGTTCAATTAAACTATTTTCTACAAATAGCTTTTAGTGTTTTAGGCTGAAGGGTGAATTTACGTCATTATTGTCACCATTTATGCCTGTATTGTGTAAACACTCACAAAGGCTTACTTGTTATGAAACATGTTAATTGAACAGCAACAAATCGTGTTTCTGCGATTGAATATTCCCCCGAAGTGTTTTAGTTCAGTCATGGGTTTAATCACATAAGTCATATATAGCCCAATGCAGAATTTAATGGCAAAGCAAGTGGTATTTGATAGGAGCAACCACTATTGAGTTATGAATCATTTTATAAAGGCAGGGGCATGGGAAGCATGGGTGCTTGGGCACCCATAAATATTTCCAGTGGCGTAACTAACGGGTGTCAGCACACTACTATATATTACTGAAATGATCATGATATTCTAATAGAGCAGTCAATGACTCTAGTAAAGCAGTCACACTCGAGACTTTTTTTTTTGGTCTTCAGGTTTACCACTGGGCACCCATAAGTTAAATATCTTCCTGCATCCCTGAAAGATATGTAAAGGGTTTGAACGTTTCTTTACTAAAAGTTTAGTAGTTTGGCCCAACAGTTTAGCGTCAGCATAAAACTCTAGGTACTGTTTAAATCCTTATATATCAGCAGTTGAATGACATAAATTGTGTAGCCATAGGAAGTACACTTTGAAAGTTACAGCGCTTTGTTTAAGGAATGCATATTTGATCCAGTTTTCTAGATTATGTGGGTTTTAGGGTTAAACATTCACTTGCATAGCACACGGTACGATGTTCAGTTATGTAAATGTATGGCATAAGGCTGACGCATGAGCACATAAGATTTTCTCATGACTTTCCTCAATTTTACTGAACGCAAGAGCTGTGCTACTGGTATGTTAAGTTGGCATTGCTGTTGCTTGATGGTGCTTGAAATCTTTTGTTGCTGCTTCAAATGTAAAAATGGTTAGCTTGTCTTCAAATAGCAACCACTTTTTAATTTCGACGTCCGTAGATGCCATCAATCCCACATTTACAACACCAGGTCCAGCATATCACCAAATTGCAGTACTGTGACAAAGCATGTAAATCAGCAACATAGTTCTGCCTTGTTCTCGTACTCTCAAGTTATATCAAAACCTTTGAACAATTTCAGGCTAAGGTGGGTTACAATAATCCCCATTGCTAGTATGTGATAACAATACATCTGTATAGGATTAAAGCAGTTGTACCATTAACAGACACAAGAGTGCACAATTATGCATACTACAGATCCCCCATTCAACTTGAAACTGCTGTTTTTCATGATTTAGGTAAACTATATTTTTAATGTATGCATAACTTATTAGGTGAAGCAGTATATCAATCCCTGGCCAGCTGCACAGTGGGGATATAAAGACTACTCAACTATCTGTGTTATGGCATCCAGTAAGAGCCAGGTGAAGTTGTTTACTGATGATGGACTTTTTATGTATATTGCCTGTTTAGGTGAGATTAATGAGAAAACTTCTGAAAACTGATTTCAAGAGTATCAAGGGTATCCATATTTTAGCAACATATGAGCTGCAAGGTTTGTGGTACAACATATCCAAAACTGTTTACTGTTTGGTGACACTTTAGGACGAGAATTCAGAGCTGTATTCCTTAGTACTCTGGAGATAACTAAACCAGATGGATCCACACTAAATCCAACAAAGTCGATCTGTGACAAGTATGCCTTTAATACTGTCATAACAAGAGCGCAGTCCCTAATAGTTTGTGTTGGTAATCCCTTCCTGCTCTTCTCCATTGAAAAATCCACTCCTGATTATAGCATTTATTGTTGGAGGGAGTATGTTAAAAGATGTTTGGAGACATCATCTCTCAAGCTAACACCACAATGTTATGATGCAGGTGAATCAGTTGTGCAGACACACATCCATAAGCTTTATGTCGAGGTGTTTGGGGATCTGCAGGATATGCTGACTTCTCCTTGTATTAAAGCTCATAAAGTGAACGATAGCATTTTAGAAGCTTACAAAAGAGCATTTCAGTCCAGCAAAGCTTGTCGGAATGTCAAGGTAATGTTGGGAAAACTTGGTGATGGTGACCGTGGTTATGTGCTGCAAAGAAGTGATTCAAAATCTGCTGCCAAAGCACCTAAGGATGCTTCAATGGATGCCACTGAAATAGAGTGTATATTGGAGGGTGAAACATTTAGGAGATGTAAGGCAATACCACAAGATCCAAAGGAGTTACCAATAATAATCCAGGGGGTTGACAATCGACGTGGTGCTCTAGAAGGAGCAAAGGTGAAAGTACGTGTGTACAAAGATAGTGATCGATGTGGTCGTGTGTGTGAGTTAGTAGAACAAGGACCACAGCGACAATTTGTATGTCGTGTGGACAATCACAATGCAATTTTTCTCTATCCCATTGATCGTAAGAATCCCAAATTAATTAACCTGCCTGGTTTGTCCCCTGAGATGCTAGAGCGAGCATCTAATGAGCTTATTATTAAAAAGGAATTGGATTACAAGCAACATGCTGTGACTGTATTTGATCCGACATCTTTTCACATTCCTAAAAAAAGTGATAAAAAGTTTAAGATAGACATACCTCAGATAAAAGATGTTATTCCACTTAGTATTGCACAAAAGTTGTTGTTTGTGGTGTGGTACTTGAGGTGGAGGCCAAAATATCGTTATCCACTTGGTATAGTGATTGCTGCTATACCAAGAGGATTAACATTGTATCATGGAGAACGACTGCTGTTAGCTCACCATCACATCAACACTGCTCCTGTTGATGATATAGATGATGATGAAACTTTAATAGTAACCACTGCTGGATCATGCCTACCTTTCTATGATAATGCCTTCACCATTGACCCACCAGAAGCTATGGTACTGGATGATGCTCTTACACTGGAACCTGTTGCCAGTGATGATGATAAGTGTTACCAGTTGGGAATACACATCACCAATGTTGGAGGAGCTGTGAGGAAGGGAAGTGGGGTTGATGTCAGTGCACTGGAGAGAGCCACTGCAGTGTACATCTCCAGGCTTAATCCTATGAAATCGTTTTGTGAAGAATTTAGTCCATCATTTTACCCCATACTTCCAGAGAAGGTAAGAGGTTCTCTTAGCCTTGACTGTCACAGAGAAGCTCCTGCAATATCATATACTTGTCAAGTACATATTGTTGGTAAAAATATACAGATTGTGCCTGGCACAGTAAAGATCAGTGAAAGTTGTGTGCAATCCAGAGCACGACTGACTTATGAAGAAGTGCAACATTCTTTAGTTGAAAAAAAAGATACATCGCTAGATGAGAAGGTCACAGATTACAACAAAACCTTGTCTACCAATACGACATTTGGGTTACAGCAAAGACTTGCACTGCTACTGAAGATTAGTGAATCATTCTTCAGAAACAGGGTGAAATCTGATGATATGGACTACTCCACTGAAGATGCAAATGAGCTGTCCAGTCCACAAGCTTATTTCCTGGTAAAGGAACTGATGGTGTGGGCCAACAGGATTGCAGCAGAACATATTCTAACTGCCTTTCCTGAGTTAGCTTTGTTACGTGTACAGAAGCCACCCAATCAAGACCAACTGGTAAAATGTCTTGAGAAATGTAAAGATATTGTAGCACATTCTCCAGTCCACAAGACACTTGCTGATTACTTGAAGGTCCCCAATGAACCTGGACCTGTTGTTATGATGAATGTCCTCTATATACAACTTTTTCAGGCTTTGCAACATGGTGATTTGATGCAAGCAAAAAATTTACTGAGGATCACCAATTACCATCCTCAGCTTGCAGTTCTCTGTAAGGAAGTGAATGGCACCAAATGTAGAGCTGAATATGTCTGTTCTTCAGTGCTACAGCAACAAATGCCACTTTCACTAGATTATTGTAGTTATTTGGTGTCTTTGCCTCAGGATGGAAATGAAGTATATGGTCATGACGACTTGTGTTGTTTATACACTCATTCCACTTCTCCTCTAAGAAGGTACATCGATATTGTAGTACAGCGGTTGATCTTGCAGAGCTTGTCTTCATCAACAACAGCTGAATATACATCTGATGAGGTAAAGGAAATTTGTGTAGATTGTAACACAAAGACATTGAATGCTAAAAAGGCAGGAAAAGAATGTGATTGCCTGAGTATTGCTTTGTCACTGGTAAAATGCTCTGAATCCTGTACAGTGTACATATCAAAAGTAGAGAAGAGTTTGTACTTTGTCATTCAAGAATTAGATTATCACTGTCTATCACTGGACCAGCGTAACTTCCACCTCAGCAGCATCACAAGTAATGCTAAACCATGGGTTGCTAAACCATCAGCGGGAAATGTGCAGGAAGATGTCAATACGGAAGGCTGTAAGACATATGTTTGGAAAGCTAAAGTTACATCATTTAGTGGTACACTGGCAGTTGACGGTTTGTTTGTAAATTCTAAAAAGTGTCAGCCTACTGTTGAGTTAACTAAAGACACAATGATCACTTTCTACATAGCAGAAGCAGCTAGTGATAGTGTGGCTTCTAGTAAGCCTACTGACAGCCAGGCTGCAGCCTTGGTACAGCATTGTTTCATGGCTGGGTTTCCTAGTAAATCAATGTCATTGGGTATAAAGGATTGGAAAAAGGTAACCGAGTTTATGAAATTTCCATCACTAGATTCTGCTGCTCCAGTTAAAGATCTCCTAGGTAGCCAGAAGTGCGATTCTGGTGATAACAGTATTGTTTTTCCAGGAAGCGCTTCATTTTTCTTATATGAAGCAAAGCGTTCATTCAAGATTTATGAAAGTTTTCAAATTTCTTTTGCAGCTAATTACAGAGATCACATCTTGTCCCCTTGTGTCCAGTTGTTGGAGGTCGCACCAATGTTGAATGTGTGTGTACAACACAGTACTAAACCTGCTGATTGCTTTTCTAGTTCAATATTATCCCATGCTTCTAAAGTGGAATACAATGACATTCACGAGTACATTGAACTGTGGGAGAGTGTGTTACTGGCTGAGGCTGCAGTACAAAGTGTTGGTGAGGCTGAGATACAACTAATTCAAAATGTTCCACTAAAATGGCCCAACCTGCGACAACCAGGATCTTCCCTTGATGATGTTTACTATTCTCCTTTCAAACAAGGCACAGTAAAAGAAGAACTTGCTGATATTACACTAACTATACCTGCCAAGTTTGAGGAGCGTTGTGGAGAATATTTTGATCTTCAAGTTGGCAACTTGGTGTGTGCTCGCTACAACATACCACTTGGTGAAGAAAAGGAAGTTGATGGCAGGAAAGTGACCACTGCAAGTGCAGTCTACCATTTTGTAATTCATCAGATAGAAGATCAAGATGGAGGTGGAAGTCAAACAATGACCACTTCAAAGAGAAGTAGTAAAAAGCAAAATGCCAAGAAGTCAGTTGAAAGAAGTGGTAAAGTGATTCACATGAAATTTGCCAGCAAAGATATTGCACGAGTGTCACCATTCATGAGACAGTATTTGAAGGATAGTACTTGTGAAATTCAAATAATCCCACTGGATCTTCCATACAGGTAATGTATGTACATACTACAGACATGATGTAATGTGATGTCACTACAGGAGGATGTACAGGTCCCTACTTGCTCTACGTTACAGTAAGAACCAGTTATGTAAAGACATAGCTGTGGGAAATGGAATTAAAAATAGTAGAAGATGTAAGTACGTACCATGCACATGGGACACTTTGTATAATAATGTATCTTACAGCTCGTGGTCAAAGATTTGTTCAAGTCACGCAGGACCCACTGGTATATGAATTGTGGTCGGGTAGAAAACCATCATCAAAACCAAAACAACTCAATAGTGAACAAGCAGAATCAGTGGAGGTTTCAATGAAGAACAAGTTTCAACTGATACAGGGTCCACCTGGTAATAATTACCATGATGTATAATTACAATAATCAGCCAATTATTTTTACCTGCAGTCCTTTGGCGGCTGGATTTATTATAAAGCCATTCAAATGACAAAGTAGTTTGAAATATAGCCATGGCATTACAGTTTCCATTGCAATTTAGATAGAACAGTTCAGGTGTGTAGTAGTATCATGAGTGCTCATGGATGGGTGAGTATAGGCTTAATTGATAAAGATTACTGAAGCTTTAAGTCAAAATGATAGGTCTATGCCTGGAATACTTGTAAATATAGTGGCATATTCAAAAATGTATAATAAATTTTAATGCATCACACATGCACTCATTATCTTATGACCTGCAGGAACTGGGAAGTCAGTGACTGGATCTCACCTTGCCTATGCGTTCATCATGTCCAATTCTGGTTTCACAACCAATCCACGATCCGAACCAGATGAGAAGATAAGATGTGTGATGTATTGTGGACCATCCAATAAATCAGTAGATGTTGTACTGGGTAAGTCAGCAGTGTGCAACTTTACTTACGTAAACTTGGAAATGTTCATGCAGTGTGAGAAATAAATGTAATTTGTAAAATAAACTCTTCACAAACTTTTAGTGGCCTTGCATTGTAATGAGAGCTGCATAAACCACAAACTTCATGGGTTTTGTACAGTAACATACGTTATAGAATGCATTTAAGCTTACCATGAGACTCTATACTGCAATATACTTACGGTTCACGTCTCATACTGTAAATACAAACATTGTCAACTGAAATAAAATACTCTGTATCATTGTATGCAAGCTTGAATTTTATTCATGGTTTCACATAATGAAAGTATTGCAGTGGTAGTTCTGTCCAGTCATGTGTTTCAAATGCCATTATGTGATTTTTGTGTACGTCGTATTTGGATTATTTTTATTACAAGTAGTGATAACACAAATATTTGTCTTGTTCTTGTGCTGTACTCTAAAAAGCAATAAACACAGATAGTTTGCTAAAGTATCTTTTTGTTGAGGCACAACATAATACCTTAAGCACATCCGTATTAATCACACATTATCACTGCTCATAATCCTGACACAGTACACGGAATAGTGATAACAATAGCTTACTAGTTTTTGGACTTTAAATTGTTGTTATATCATCAACTGGTGTATGAACCATTGTGTGTACACTAACTGTTTACCATCAATAGATTAATTTCTTTTTTATTTTATCCAGACATGTTTTTGAAGCATCCAAATATCAAAGATCTTCGTATATTGAGAATATACAGTAAAAGTATTGAGACTAAATATTACTATGGACCACACAGTAATAAGGTACATAATACATTTACTGCATTTGGTCACAACTACATAATATGTTGAGTATCTACTCTACTACATACAGGTGCTCAACAAGCCTAGTTCTGAACAAGAGTGTAGCAAGGCTCATGAACCATATGCTTTGCATAAGAAAATCCGTAGCAGAGAGTGTCCACTTTCTGGAGAAATATTGGCAATGGAAGAAAGATTTAAGAGGTATAAACCCACAAACTTTATAGTTGGCAAACATCATGTAGTTCTTGTTTTGGTTATAGATATATGAAAGAAAATAAACTTCCTTCTCCACTTGAAAGAATCAAATTCAACACAATCATGAAGGACGCTGAAGAAATGGTGATACGTGAAGGCGATTATCAGATTGGTAAGCTGCACATCTTACTAGCTATTGTGATGTTTTTACTCCCAAACAGTGTTTTGTACCTGTAATGAGGCCAGTAGTGTTCGTGTCGTTGATAATATTAAACCCACACATCTGATTATTGATGAGGCTGCCATGGCAACAGAGCCTGAGGCCATGATTCCCATACAACTAGCAGATCATGTGACCCTCATTGGAGATCACCAGCAACTACAAGTAATTGAGACATACTCTACACCATGTTCCTGATAATATTGTATGGTATGTCCTCACAGCCAGTGATTAACTACAACCCTGCTAAAGAGAAAGGATTAGGATGTTCCCTGTTTGAGCGCTATGTAATATTGTTAGAAAGTAGTGGATATTGGAATTCATTTATGATGCTTACTACTCAATATAGAATGGTATGAAATCCTAATATCACAAATTAAAGTAGATTGTCAATTTCTTATACAGCATGAAGCAATTTGTGAGTTCCCTTCTGAAGAGTTTTATTATGGAGAGCTCATAACCGACCGGTCTGTGTCTCAACGATTTTGTTCTTTGAAAAAATTCTGGCCTAATGGACCAGACTGTCCAATTGCTTTTTGTGATGTAGAAGGGAAGGAAGAAGGTGGTAGTAGTCATCACAAAGTCCATCAGGAGTCAAAGAGCAACAGAATGGAGGCTGAAAAAATTGTGAGCTACTTGATTTGTGCTATGTATGTGACGTATAATGATGCATGTGGTGACCCACAGGTTGAGATTATTGCCATGCTGAAACAGAAGGCTAAACAGAGCATGATAAAAGAACCAGGAATTGCTGTCCTGACTCCTTACAAAGCTCAAAAGAAGCTCATAGAGGATATAGTGAAAGAGAAGAAGCTAGGTGTAAGAGTGTGTACTATCAATGAAAGTCAAGGTGATCGTTTAATAGTGTATTATTGCTGTCATACATTACTTTACAGGAAGTGAATTTGATTTTGTGATCTTCTCTACTGTACGATCGATGCCTCACCGGACCATTATGAGCAAAGCAGCTGTGCAGGCAGACAGGACATGGATTAGAGAGCATTTGGGCTTCATCACTGACCATCACCAAATTTGTGTTGGGATCACAAGAGCCAAACATGGTCTGGTCATCGTTGGTGAGTACAATTATACCAATACACTGGCTTTATCCTATAACAATTCAATATACAAGAACTTAACATCTCATAATTGCAGGTTGTTTATCATGATGTTGTCCATTTAGGAAATTCTCTGCTTCTCGATTATGACGACACCTGGAGTAGATTGTTGACACACTACTACAACAAAAGATGTCTAGTGAAGGCTTCATCTTTTCCTCGGCGTCGTTAATATATAGCATACCCCATCCTTAGTAGGGCTTTTGTAATATGGTGCATTTTTGTTGCTATAATACGGGTATATGTTTACAATATGAAAATTGTATACATAGCTGTGTAATACTGTCACACCATAATTATGTATATGGGAACCACATAAGGCTGATGCTGTTACTTTGGAAATAAATGGGTTTAAATTGTCTAAATATAATTTATGATGATGGGTGGCTTATTGTAATTCGTATATCCCAGTGAAGTCATTCTTCCTCAAAGAATTTTTACTGGAATATAATTATGTGGTGACTACCACCATACAGTCTAGAAATTAATGTTGTTTACTCTGTAAATAAAAGTTAACATCATTGACCGTTACGGGAGGTAAAGGGGGGACATTGGGTCACGTGCACCATGCAGTGTTACTATTTATAGCTATGCATGTACGCACTCAACTCAAGACACAGATGAAAGTATTGGAGTCGCAGATTCTGTCCAGCTCTATGAGTTGAATAGCAGCCCATCATGCCAAAAACAATTGTCAGCAATTTAAACTTGCTAATGTAGCCATATACCATATATATATATATATACTACTTGCTTTAATATTCTGTCTCGTGCTAACCTCCCATTGGTAGACCATGTTTATTGTGCTGCCAGATAGCTAACTAGCTAATCCAATGAAATCCAGCTGAGAACACTGCAGCTCTTAATTATTTTATAGACTCAGTGAGTCAATCTTTCAACAGCATGCACAGTTGGAGTAACTTCAGATGAACTTGTTTCAGATTGACATGTTTTCAATTGGGAATGCCTCGTTTTGTTTTGTTTGATTTTAACAGGGAGTCTCGGCATCAGGGTATCAGCTGTGCCCTGGGCAACCACCATACATTAATTATACATAGGTGTATACATAACAATGTTTTAAATAATCCAACAACTGAATGTGTTACAATATAATACTCTCAATAGCAGCTTGACACATTATATTGAAATACGTCAAGCGATTAGCCAATAAAATTAGTATTACACTTGTTTGTCAAGGTCCCTTGACAAAAATCTGTAATACTAATTTGATTGGCTAAAATAGTGTGGTGTGCTCCTATTAGAATTAAATGTCTGACTTGACAACTAGTGTTACCATAGTGATAGATGCCCCATGGCATAGCAACAATATGGTTGTTAGGGTAAACGTCATTTTGAGACCATAGTAACGGTTGCTAAGTGTGATTGGTCTATTGCAGTGGTTATTTTTGAATTTCTGTTGCCTAGCAACAGTTGCTATGGTTGTCAGATTAATTTGCAATAGGATGGATGGCTGTGGTATTCAGGATTAATAGTTCTCACATTGTAAACAGAAAGAAAATAGTGCTCGGTTTTGCCTCGTACTATTTTACTCCTTCCTGTTTACAATGCTCGCACTATTAATCCCAAATACGTATACCACAGCCATCCATCCTATTACATATACTAATAAGCTATTGAGATTTCACTTCAGGTGGGCAGATTGTTTCAGATGCATGGTCATGCCACGAGAAACCAGTAGAGTCAATCAATGAAAAATGTGAGTGGACTCTCTGTCTCTCTAGACTTTGAAATGACCACAATATACATGTGCCTGATGCAATAGCTTCATCACATTGAGCATAAGTGGTTTAAGGCAGTTGACTGAATAATTATATAGCTTGCCATGAACCGTACCAAGTTAAATATTGGCTAATATAAATCCCTAAGTATCATACGGTAATACCTGTTTCAGTGGAACACTGTCAAGTGACAGTTGAAATGTCCTCCCAAAGGTACATATGTATGAGGTATATCTACAAAGGTATGTTGTTGAGTCATCCCAATGAATATGCATGAGGATTTTGCAACACTCAGTTTCAACTTGTTAGCAATTAGCTATCCAAGTAAAAAGCTGTGTAACAGCTCTAATAATTTTACATAGATAATAGACATGTAGCTGATATGTTTGGACATATATATATAAATCTTCCAACATGATTTTCTTGTCTTATGCAGGCAAACCAACTTTCAGTTAAGTACATTACATCAATTACATAATAACTTGACTGAGTCTGCGAAAACAGGGCATGTAGGCACAAACTACTCCTTATCACACAACAAGTTGTATCTCAGTACTGGAATAGAATGTTTGACTTCTGTAACTTGTGTTATAAAGCCAACTAGTTTCTTAATGAGTGCTGAAACTTTTATGGCCATAGAATGATGGCAGCAAAAGTTATGTGTGGTGAAGGTTTGGAAAAGCAGGTAAATTTTGTGTGCCTGTTTTGAGGGCCCAGTCACATAATTATTATACTGTACATACATATCATTATTATTACTAGCACAGGTGGCTTTTACTATCAAAGACTTTGCCTTGGTTTGATGTATATTAGTCAGAGTCAATTAGGCAATGTCATAGATGAAAGTTTAGTACATTGCTAACCATTGGAACATGCTGACATCAACAGTTCATAGTAATTATGAGCTCTTGCTGACACGTTGGAAAGATTTACTTTGCACTACTTCTCTTCTATGCTGAGTTCCAAAAGATTTACTTCTCTTTATATAGTACATTGCTAACTTTAGGAAATACCTAACTGTTTAAAGTTTAGTTCCTCAACGTGATGGAACAATTTAATTTGAACAGCTCAACTTCTATATTTAGGCAGCTCAATTTTATTCATGACAAGGAGGCACAAAGGGTTGGTTAAACCCACGTAAATTGGTAATAGAATTAGGGTTTTTGTACAAAGTATGTGGATTTCATAACTCATCCATTCTTCACATTTTAGTTACATGTTTCTGACACCCTGCATTTTCACAGGCCCCTAGCTTTCCATCTACTGTTAGAATGTGTCAGTCTCCCAAATAAATTTTAGTGTGATGTCATTTCAGAAAAGGCTTATCATGTTACATCCTAAAACGTACAATACCCTATTGGCTGTGTATAATAGAGAGATACCTGACTCTTGGGCAAATAGTGACTTTTAAAGCCAGCTGATTGTTCATTATTTTATCTCAGTATTATTATTTGTACCTTTACCAGGTATTTTAGGGAGGCCGCAGGAACTTCAGAAGAAACAGACTCTTCAAAGTCAACCACCATAAATTATGACTTTCAATTGCAGTCTATGACATTAAACGTGTCAACAACCATGCTTCTGCTGGTGACATTCTTCAGCAATCGTCATTATGTTCTTACTCAAAAATAAAAATTATTGATTTAAAATGAAGTCAGTAGGGTTTCAGTGATAAAAAGCAGTGAAACAATTAAGAGATCTAGATGATGATAGCTTTGCCGGAGGGAAAATTCCTACCTACTTGGCATTGTAGCAATGTGGGAAATTCCTACTTGGCATTGTAGGAATGTGTAATGCCAAAGTAGGGATTTTCCATATTGCTACAATACAGATTTCCCTCATAGCTAACTACCATCATCTCGTTTCACTATAGCTACATTTTATTGCTGGAACCCTACTTCATTTTTAAATTAATAATTTTATTGCACTAGTTTATTAGGCCACTCCAATTGGTAATTATGTTTCTGGTCCACCGCCCGCATCCTTTTTTGGAGAACGTGAAATTTCAGAAATACATGGGTAAAATGCCTGCATCAGCTTTTTGAAAAATCTGGATTTCGGAAACAAATATTGGGCTGCAACAACTATGCTAAATCTAACTATCTAAGTGTCATGAATTGTATTTTATCAGTGAAAACCTGCAAGAAATGGGCAAAGTGCATAGTACGGATCGATATACTCTAATAGAACAGTCAGTAAATCAAAAAATACTCTAAATGAGCAGTCACTTCATTGTTGCTTTGTTGCTGAATTCCGCCCGCCCGCACCTGAAACTGATTTTCAAAGGACCAGAAACATAATTACCAATTGGAGTGGCCTTAAAGCACTAATTAGGTCTGACGGTATCTGCATGGTTGGTTAGTCTTGCTTGAGCTTTGCGTGTTCGGTGCCTCAGTAGCTAGCAAGTTGTACATTAGTATAGTTAGCATGCATGACAGACAGCACAAGTACAAACGTGTAGATGATGCGTGTGCTTAGCCGCCCACGTGTTCAATTACACGTAAATTATCGAATGAATGGCATGTGTGGCTTGGGACGAGACTATATAGCATGTGCTTTATATTATACATGCACACTGCCTATAATTATGGTCATATACATCCTTAAGTAGAGGAAGATGCTGAGATGCTGCAGACTGCTATTATCTATATAACTAACCCAATCACCATTCACATGTGTGACTAGCTCAGTCATTAAAACTAGCCCTTAATTTGACCACCTTTTTAACCCCATGCCAGTCTCAGTAGCCAACTAGCTATATTTGATAGTGGCAGTGCATGTAACAAAGTGCATGTGTACATATATAAACTAGTCAGTCATCCTCAATCCTAACTATCATGCAAGGAAAATTTGCATGACTAAAAAGTATCAACAACTTATTAATGTGTGTATTTATAGCTGTAACTATAACTATAGCTAAATGATGTGTAGATTGTGTACCATACAAAACTGTTTACAACCCGTAAATTGATAAAAGCAACACATACAGACTGACTATGATCACAGTAAACACAACTTTAGGTAGAGGAAGAAGTTGGCAAGGGAAACTCAGTGGGTTTCACAACACATCCTATTTCTTCATAGTGTTTCAGCAATCTATCCCAAGTTCCATCATATCTGAGAAGCATTCCATTTCCTATTGCAGAAATAAGATCTTGAATATGATGTGTACGTAGTTTGTGTAACACATGTAGTTACTGGAGTGTGGAACATAACATGATTCTTTGGTATCTACTCTGAAGGAGTATTTGTTACTTTGCAAGAGTATTATTTCAAATTAATATGTAATATGCATACTATTATAGACATTAATTTTGACTTGTGGTTACATGAACAGTTGGGTAATGTGGGAAGTAACACTCACCAACAATGACCAGTCCATGTTTGGCCCGTGTGATCGCTACACAAATTTGGTGACGATCAGTGATGAAGCCCAAATGGTCAGTAATCCACAGTCTATCTGGCTGCACAGCTGCTTTATTTTTAATGCTTCTGCAAGGCATTGATCGTACAGTAGAGAAAATCACAAAATCAAATTCACTTCCTGTAAAGGCAGCACATACATAAATGGCTAGAGACTAGAATATGCTTGTACTATCACCTTGGCTTTCATTGATAGTACCAACGGTGACCATCTTCTTCTCTAAATCTTTCAGAAGGTTTCGTTCCTTCTTTAATAAGTCTTGTACAAGATATTTCTGGGCTTTGTAAGGAGTTAATACAGCAATCTTCAAATCTTTATTTTTCTTTTTGATGCTCTGCAGTATAGCCTGCTTCAATGCCACTATAATTTCAACCTGTGAGTTACAAATAATATTACAAATGTGTGCACTTTAGTACAGCAACATTACAATTTTTTCAGCCTCAATTTTGTTGCTTTTTGACTCCTGATGAACTTTGTGGTCACTGCTTCCTTCTTTTTCCTTCCCTTCCACATCACAAAACACAACCGGACATTCTGGTCCATTTGGCCAAAATCCATCTATTGGACAAAATTGTTCTGCCACAGATCGATCTGTTCTGAGCTCTCCATCATAAAACTCTTCAGATGGAAACTCACAAATCACTTCATGCTATAATAAACAACATAGTGTAGTGTAACAGCCAGAAAACTGGGATGCTACTACCATTCTATATTGGATGGTTAACATATGCAATAGTGATGACTTCATCTCCTTCAACACTTCTGCATAACGCTCAAACAAGGAACGCCCCAATCCATTTTCTTTGGCAGCAAAGTAGTTGATTACTGGCTGCAGTGAAAACACATCGATAACAAAACATGATGGCTAATTGTTTACAATAATATGTCACATTGCAATAATAAGCTCTGTCAATAATCATATGGTATATGGTAGTACTGGGAATCTTGCCCATTAATATATATATATATATCAACTAAAAACCACCTTTATGACTGCTTCACAGCACTGGTTAACCATATTTAAACAAAAAATCCCTCAGAGCAATCCCAAACACTTTCAACAAGTTACTAATCTTACTATAATATTACGTGGAATTTTAAAAATTAACTGAATTTTCTACTGAACTAACTAATGCCTTAAACCCACATAACATAAGTAAACTACGGGTATTGCTACAAACTTGATTTCTTCACTGTTTGCTGTTTGTTTAGGCCTGAGATGTGCCCTTTTACTTATTGCAGCAGTTACAATGGGTGCATTATGGAGTTAACTTTGACCTCCTTTACGTCCCATTCCTCTCTCTAATACTGCATAGGAGTTATTCGTGGTTGGCGCATAATAGTAGAGTGACAAATTTTGCAAAAATCGGTCAGTTGGTAATAAAAGTACTAAATTTTCTGTGGAAGTCGAGTAAGGTATACTAAATGATTTGAGATACAGTGCCACATCAAGATCATTGCGAATTTTTGGAAACTTATAGACCAGCTGCAGGTTATAAAGTCATGTCTAGCTTCCAGGGAAACCATATAAGTGCATTCAAAATTGTCTTGCATACCATAAATTTATTTCAATATTATTACAAGTCTATTAAAAACTCTTTTAAAATGTGGTAAAATGAACTATTTTACTCTTCTAGAGGTGCCAATATATCAGCGTAAAAGTACAGGCACAATCTAATCTATGCAAAAACAGCCAAGCTATATAAATAAGATGCAGCTTTCAAAAAGCCTGGGTGAAAAAAGTTGAGGTGGCAGCCATGAAATAGCTGCAATGATGATAATAAATTTTAATAATGACTTGTGCATTACAAAAGTTTATTAATTATCATCAACATCATTTCATGACCACCACCTTTGATTTCACAACTTTTTTCACCCAGGTTTTTTGAAGGCCGCACCCTTTTATACAGCTTGACTGTTTTTGCATTTTCACGTTTTTTGTATATACTCCAAAGCCAACCATAAACTGACTTTGAGGTTTGCTTTTACACACAACATTGTTCTCAATACAGAAAATACTTACTGATCCGATGCCAAAGCCATACGATCTATGTTACCTAATATGTAGCTACTAATAATTGTTCTATAAGTTTGTGTTTGCTTGTTCAATTTATAAAGTTGTATTAGAGTGCCTATCAGAAATAGTGTTTTATATTCCTTCCAAGTTAGGTGTACATAATTGTACTATTTGTCTATTTCGATTTTGAAGTGACTGTTCTATTAGAGTATCTTAATTTTGCAGTTGCTCAATTTTTAACAAAGCAAGTCTTGCACCTTTTATGCTATAATACGACTTCCAGCTTGTTGTCACAAGTTTTACTAGCACAACACTTATGATGATGATTGGCGCAAGTAAGTCTTACACCCCCGTTCACACTACCTTCTAACCTGGGTAGAGCACGGCACAACAAGGAGAGGTGGGCTGGCACAGGTTGGCTCAGGTTAGGATACAGTGTGAACACATTCAGAGCTGGCCAACTCAGATTAACAATATAACTTGCTTCTGTTGGCCACACAGCGAGTATATTCTACGTTCTAAAATGTTCTTCAAAATGGCTACGACGTACCGTAGTCTAGTAGACTTTGTGACGATTACGCTCGAACGATGCATTAACATTCCTGACCCACTAGCTTAAACATGGCATCTATAACATTGTACAACATGCTTCTACGCTTCCTCACTGCAATTCTAGTGCCTTTTTTATTAAGCACCTAAATAATCAAAAGCTCGTGCGCTTGTCTTAGCTAATTATTATTCAGCGCTCGCACTATCAAACTTGTGTCAGACGCAGTAGTGTGAACAAGTGCCAACCTGAGTTCAATAACCCGAGTTGAAAACACTCTAGCTAACCCGGGATAGTGTGAACGGGGTGTTAATAGTAGTGTGCTATCCCGCCGATCTGTACCAAAATGGCTATATAATATGCTAGCATTTTTAAAAATTGTTAATTTAAAAATGAAGTAGGGATCTATGCAATAAA
This sequence comes from Dysidea avara, assembly GCF_963678975.1. Lineage (NCBI taxonomy): Eukaryota > Metazoa > Porifera > Demospongiae > Dictyoceratida > Dysideidae > Dysidea > Dysidea avara. The sequence goes on from NC_089280.1 coordinate 27,778,343, forward strand.
AGTAATGAAACAAGAGATAACAAGAGATGACAGCATAGTTCAGTGGGAAAGTCCCTACTTTGGCACACTATTCAGTGCTAAAGTAGGGACTTTCCCACCGAGCTATGCTGTAATACCATCATTTATCTCTTACTTTTTATTGCATACATCCATACTTTATTTTTTAAATTAACAATTTTTAAAAAATATTAGTTTGTTTAGTTTTTTGTTGTAGCACAGTTAGACTTGTGACTGTTGTATTAGAGTATCCCAAGTCAGACAAGGGGTGTGTAGCTAGCTAAACTTGTTTTCTGCTAAGTAAATAGTTAGATTGTGAAGAAGCGTGGTCTCCGTACCCTATTGCAATTAGTCAACCTGGGTGGTGTGGTCACAAACCTATCGCGAACTAGTCTGGCGGCACCTGCATGGCACCTGCATGGCACCAAACTAATTGCAAAAGGGATCCCAATCGGATATCTATCTAGTATACCTCTTATTAGTAGCGCCAGAACTGAATGAAGCGTTTCTGAAATAATTTTGTGGCATCTAAAATATGTTCCTGAAAGAAAGTGTTGATACGGAAAATTAACGCCTCAATATATATGGTTTCATTAGATGATGAAGACAAGCAGCCTGACTGGAGATAAAAGAAAAGACAAGGTGCAGAGGGCCTACACTCGTTGAAACCCCAAAAGGCACATCCCACCAGTGAGTTTGTTATTGTGGCGTAAAACGCACTGCTTTGTTTGGTCTCTAGGCTTGTGGACGTGGCTGTACAGCTCTGTGGAGTTGAATAAAGACCACTGCTGTGAATTTGCTTTCATTTTAGCCAGTTTTGAGACCTGAATGGCCCATAACTTGGCCTAATTCATCTCTATGCTTTCCTTTTCATTTTTTAAACAACCTCTTGCCCTCCTTCCGGGCCCCCACCTCCCTCCCCTTTTGCAGTTTACCTGATACAGTCAACCACAATTTAAAAACTATCTAAAATGGTGAGAAACTTGGTTGTTGGCTACTTGCTCTGGAAGGTAAGGAATTGCTGTAAAATGTGTGAAAATTTGGTACACATAGTTTTAACCATTGGCGAACTATAACACACTAAATACTTAAAACTGGCATTTCTTGATACTTTTAAATAGGCAATAAGACCAGTTTTCCCAGACTGGGTCACATATCAGCTAAGATTCAATAGAATACTAGAGAAGTTACAATGATATTGTACTTCAGAGTTTATTTGATTACTTTTGTAATACTCTAATAGAGTGCACAAGAGCACACATAGAATCTTCTAGAATAATCTAGATTTTCCATTGGTAGATCAATGAAATTATGGATTTTTACTATTGTGCAGACTTTAGCTAGACTTTACATTTATAAAGTAGAAATTAAGTGAGGTGATCAGCCATGACAGCAGTGGCTTAGTGGTTAAGGATTTGGGTGTTCAGTATGGAGGTCCCTGGTTTGAATGCTGGTAAGTTTTTTCAACATGTTTCATGCACCTTTTTACCCCGCAGTGACCTGTTCTATTAGACTATTTTTACCCCACAATTTACAGTTGTTTTCTTTTTGCCTTGTAATTCTATAGTTGTCAATGCAATTTCTTTTAAGCCACAAAAGATTTGGGCTATGATGGTTAACCTATACACAAACTGATTTGTAAGTCATTCCCATAAGTGGTTTACCCTGTAGACATGACAAGTCAGCCTTTTTATGCACATAATCATCTATAGCTGGATGACTATTAATCAACTTTGCACCAAACTTGGTACATGATCAAATGTACAAGAGCTCAAGAAAATTGAGTTATGCATTTCCATTTTACAAATAGCACAGTAGGGATATATAATAGTTGTATCATGTACCCAAGTGATTTTCCTGATATGTACACCCATGCTCTCGGGCAGTCAGGCCTGAGAGCATGGGTGTACATATCAGGCAAATCATGAGGGCACATGATACAACTGATATGTACCATGCCAATGCAGGCTACGAGCCTGTGGTAGGCAGGCAGGTAGGCAGGCAGGCAGGCAGGCAAGCAGGTAGACGAAAATTTGAGTTTCAGTGATTTTTAAAAAAATTCTGTATCCAGCCACCATTAAGTGTTTTCTTGTCTTTAATGCTGTATTATTTTGATGCTAGCTGAACTAATATTATTCTGTAAGGTGATTTTCATTGCATAAGGTGTTTCTAGGATGGTTTTTAAGGGTGGAATTTTAGGAGGCGTGCGTTATTTTTGGGAGATCCCTACTTACGTACATAGTACTACCATACTGTTATATATACAAGTACACGAAAAAATTTGGAATTTTCGACTAGAGTAGGAACCATAGCACATCGATAAAAAGTACTGAAACAAGTTGGAGTAGTCCATGATATTAAATCACCGTAAAACAATAAGAAGTGTTATATCCCTACTGTGCATTTCCGTTATGGTATCTTGAGCACAGTAAGGATATAACACTTCTTATTGTTTTACGGTGATTTAATATCATGGACTACTCCAACTTGTTTCAGTACTTTTTATCAATGTGCATGGTCCCTACTCTAGTTGAAAATTCCAAATTCTTTCGTGTACTTGTTTGTTAACTTTTTTTGTAAATAATTTTATTATGGCTAGTGAACCCACACATACCGCATCTTAAATAGCACCGCACGCCCCAGCTATATCAATTATCGTCTAAAAAGTGAAGTATCCATTACACTTCGTTGTCAGTTATGCTCAACCCGTTACACAGCATTTCAAATCAAGAACTGTTCGAAAAGCACCTCTACAATCCACGCATACCAAAAGAAAGAAATCGTGCCGCACACCCCAATTATATTAATTATTGTCTGAAAAGTGAAATATCCATTATGCTTCGCTGTAGGCTATGTTCAACCCATTACACAGCAGTACGAATCTACCTCTGCAATTAAAATAGCCACTATGAAAAATACGGATGATTTCCGTTACGAAGGGAAGCCATTACGTGCTACCGCCAAATCGACACCTTTCGCTGTCAGCAAAGATGAATGGGACACAAAGGAGGACACTGGTAAGTCCATGAAGAATGCATTGTACATACTGCGGTATGCCAAAAGGCACCTGTCGGGCTGAAGCGACGTCGAACAGTGAAAAATCAAGCCCGTAGCCTTAGCCATTATCAAATTACACTTGTCTGAAGGAATCAGTCAGTTACTTACTTAGTCAGTAGAAAATTCCGTGGAATAAAACTTTTTTTAAAATTCTGTAGCAACTTGTTGACAGTGTTTCGGGTCAATCTGAAAGCTTGCTTGGGCTTAGTTTTACCTAACCAATACTGCCTCATCATTGTCAGGGAAATTGAGGATGGTTTTTGGGTGATATTATTTTGTGGGCCACACCTACTCCTTTGTGGTCCCTACTACACAGTAACTATCGTACTGTATGATAATAGTTAGACATCAAAACACAGAGCTCTAAGGAACTTAGTAACCCAAAAGGCCCTGTGTTGTGGTGCCCAAGCAAAGCAAAGACGCTACTACAGGAACGTCACCTGACGGTTTTGTAGAAGCCTATGTTTCATTGTCTAACTTGTTTATACCACAGCTTGTTGCTGTACCTTCACAGCTGCTTGTGATGCAAGAACTGTAGCATTAATTAGTATATAGAAACAAGCCCAATACACCTCCCTGTATCTTATAATGGCACTTGCTATCCATCCCATGTGCTGCCAATGTTACAGGCGCATAATTGCTGTGTTTTGAGGCAGGGATCTATTGAGACATCTACAGGATTAGATACCTGTAAGTAGCCAATGAAATTAGTGTTTGATATCTACTACTTTGGTCAAAACAAGATAAAGCTTATCTTATGAGTACCCCATATCCTGCAATATTGTATCATCCATATTATTATAATGTGACATCATACAAGTAAATGCCATTATGGTGGAACCTCAGTTTTTTTCCAAACTTTCAAACTTGAAAAATGATTGCTCTATTAGAGTATTTGATTATCAGTGTGTTGTGTGGCCAAGAAGCCAGCATGCAACACCCGTGAGTATATTTACAGGAAGAAAATGTGATTTTAGCACCTCCGTAGCTTTGTGCTGCCTTTACGAAACAAGATGAATTTTTTTGTGGACTCCACATACCAAATTTGAGTGAAATCGCTTCAAGCGTTCCCAAGATATGCAACTTCGAAAATTGGCTTATTTTCTTCGTTTTTTTTCTTCTTTTTCTTCGTCTTTTCGTAAACTTACAAAAATTGCCATAAAATGCGAACTCCATATCCACTTGCCTCAAAATTTGGCACACAGAAGGGGAGTATAAAGGAACATCTTGGTACCAAGTTTAGCTGGAATACAATAAACAGGCAAAGAGTTATTAGCGATTATTCACTAAAAATAACACCAATATGTTGTCACGCCTACAGGGTAAACCGCTTACGGGAAGAAGCTAAAAATTGGTGGGTGAATAGATTAACTATTGAACCTCAAACTTTTTGTGGTTTGAAAGAAATCGAGCTAAAAATCACGAAGATACAATGAAAAAACTAACAGTGTATAAAAATTATGTAATCGAGATTAGCTAATAAAAAATGACTACTTGCCACGCCTACCAGAGAAACTGCTAAGAGTAATGCTTTGAAAATCGCTGTACGGATGGAGTAATCATCTTAGAAAGGTTCTTTAATGGTGTAGAAGAACCAGACTTAAAGCCACAGAGTTATAACACAAAATCCAACTTGGTGTAGCAAGTGCGAGATCGAGATACTCTAATAGAGCAGTCATCCTAATAGAGCAGTCACCCTGAAGAGAATTCAAGAGATCAACTAGAAACAAGTAACCTGTATAGAGATCAGCTACAAACAAGTCACCCTGTAGAGAGATCAGCTACAAACAAATCACCCTGTAGAGAGTTCAGCTGAAGAAGTTACCTTGTAGAGAGTTCAGCTACAAAGAAACCACCATGTAGAAAATTCAGCTGCAAACAAATCACCCTGTAGAGACTTCAGTTACATTTCAAGTCACCCAGTAGAGAGATCAGCTGCAAAGAAGTTATCTGTAGGAAATAATTGACATATATGTATTATATATATATAATTTGTACATTTACTGATAAAATCAGAAATATTTAAAGTATTTAAAATCTGCTTCATCTTTTCTTCTTCCTGTGGTAAAGAAACAAATATAGGCTAAAAAAGCCCCAAAGCCGGCCTATTTTGGGGTATACAAATGCAAAAAGAAGTGAAATATAATCCAAAACAGCCAAGCTGTAAAAAAGAGTGCGGCCCTCAAAAAGGCTATAATGAAAAAAGATGTGAAATCCAAGGTGGCGGTCAAGAAATGGCTGTGATGGTAGGTTAATGGTAAAAATTTTAATAACAACAATTCAGGTGAATTTGGTGCCGCTTGGTCTTAGCACAAAATTCACCTGAATTATCGTTATTAAAATTTTTACCATTAACCTACCATCACAGCCATTTCTTGGCTACCTTGGATTTCACATCTTTTTTCACCATAGCCTTTTTGAGGGCCACACTCTTTTTTTACAGCTTGGCTGTTTTGGATTAGATTATTATTACTAGGACCGGGTCACATACAACCAAGTACATACACCAACACAACAACCCCCTGGGGGGGTGAGGCTATGCATGCGACTAGGTGGTGAAGGCACAATCAAAACAATTATGATCTCAATATGTCACAATAGTGACAGATATAACACAATAGTGGCATTGTAACTAGAGGCCACCAGTAGCCAAGTGCCATTACATCATTGGTGTGGCAATGGCACAGTGATGTGTACGCATACAAACATATACAGGAGAGAACTATACATTATTACAGTATAATGCATTATTGGCAACATCACCAAAGATGAATATTATTCAGCTATGTAGCCAATATACAGCATAGTATCAACATCAACTAGAGGTCACCGGTAGCTAAATATGGTTCATCAGTGGTGTGGCAATGGCGCAGTGATGGGTACACACTATATGCATACACAACTAGCAAACCAGAAAAAAAAAGTACAAGTAAACAATACAAACAAATATACCACTATTAATCCTGTTATTGGGTCAGGCGTGGCCACCTTAATTAGCTACCTTCTTCACTGAGGACATCCACTGGCAGCTGGCATGGCAACTTGAGACTTAGTGTACCAGCTGGCAACACTTTCAAAAACAAAGTTCGCTTGTTTAAATAGGTATTTGAATCTGCCTGCTTTGTAGTGGGCATCACGTGCTAACTGTTTTCATTGGTGCTAAATAGAATCGTTGTACGGTTTCTATAACCTCCTCGAAAACACCCGCCCCTTTTTAAGATTGTTCCTTCATACAACATGGATTCTATTCCCAGTGAGTGCGAAGCCTTAGGCCATGTAGTTTTCTCAAACATTTATTTATTTATTCATCATTATTATTTATGACATAATTTTAACCACATTTCTTATTATTCTTAGTACTTGGTTGTATAATTATTATCATTATTAGCACTTTACAGTGACCAGCACTGAAGGTCTAACACACTGTTTTAAGGAGATTTCACATACAACTTCGAGAAGTTACGGACTTTTCAGGTATCTGAACACTAGTTGGACCCCAGGGGGTTCAGATAACTACAACTGTACTTGTAGTTGCTGGTGATCTCCAATGAGAGTCACATGATCTGCTAGTTGTATTGGGATCATGGCCTCAGGCTCTGTTGCCATGGCAGCCTCATCAATAATCAGATGTGTGGGTTTAATATTATCAACCACACGAACACTACTGGCTTCACTGCAGGTACAAAACACTGTTTAGATGAGAGAAGGGTAACATTAGCAGATTATAATGATCTGTTTACCAATCTGGTAATTTCCTTCACGTATAACTGTTGCCTCAGCTTCTTTGATAACTGCATAGAATTGTTTTCTTTCAAATGGAGATGGAAATTTATTTTCCTTTGAATACCTACAAGAAAGAATATTAGTTAAAGGTATTCTATTCAAACAAAAAAAACCTTTCAAATTTTCTTTCCAGTGCCAATATTCTTTCAGAGAATACGCAATCATCACAACGGATCTTCTTATGCAAGGCATACAGTTCATGAACCTCTCTACACTCTTGTTCAGACCTGGGCTTGCTTAATGCCTGCACATGGTACATACAGTAGTAGTTTGATAACTATAACATGTTGATACCTTGTTACTGTGTGGTCCATAATATGATTTAGTTTCAATACTTTTACTGTATATTCTCAATATACGAAGATCTTTAACATTCGGATGCTTCAAAAACATGTCTGTACATAACAAAAGAATATGTACATAATTGCACACACATATATAATACTCTAAGCATCAATTAAACACTACTATGGATATCAAAAGCTTATTAAAATCACCAAACCAGATCATACACCCTAATAGAACAGTGAAGAGATCAATCGATCAATTACTGTGAAGTCTAAGTCAGTTACTACTAAACCTCATAACCTTTGTCACACCATGTTTAGCACCCCTTCAGGAAAGTTATCACCTGTAATAAAAATGCCAGCCAAAACAGCATATAGCTGTAAAAAAAGTGCGCATCTACGTAAGTAAAGCAGAGTTAACTGTGACAAAAAGTAATGATACCATAGCGCGGCCATGTGTGAGGCATTTAAGTTGTAAATATTAATGGGATAATACAATATTATTGTTGAAGTGTAAATGAGAACTATGTGATGCTGCTGGTTTTCAAGTGTGTGAGCATCTTCATAGATGTCACTCAAATTTGATTCTCAATACAGCAATGTGTATAGATTCTCCGATAGCAATAAATAGTTTGAGTTTGGCCGCCTTCCTTTGTTTGTAGCATTGCCGTATACAGGAAAGGCAGCCAAATTCAAACTATTTATTGCTATCAGAGAATCTATACACATTGTTTTATTGAGAATCAAATTGGAGTGGCATTTATGAAGATGCTCACACACTTAAAAACTAGCAGCATTACATAGTTCTCATTAACACTTTAACAATAATATTGTATTATCTAATTAATATTTACAACTTGCATACCTCACACATGGACGCGCAATTTTTTTACAGCTATAAACTGTTTTGGATGGAATCTCAAGCTTTTTTGTTAGAATAATTATACTCTCACTGTTGAAAACAGTAAGTGGGTTTCCGTGGTTTTAACAGAAACCCCTTCTAAATTTAGATTACAGTAACAGAATATTAAAATACAACTGTAATTTTAGTGGCATGCAACTGCAGTCAACTAACATTCATTTTCAGGGGCGTCAGAGTAGGTCCGGCAGATCCAGCAATTGCCGGACCAATACTTGCCATAATAAGATCGATATACTCTAATAGAGCAGTCAGGTACTCTAATAGAACAGTAAGTTACTGAACTACACTATATAAAAACTATATAAAAGGCAATCTAAGGATACAGTACACCACTACAATCTGTGTGAAAGTTTTAGTTGCCTGACCAATCCAAGATTGCTTCCTACTCTCCTGATTTTAACTATTAAACCCTTAGTAATACTTTACCTTTCATCTCGTACTGCATTAAAACAATCAAGATACTCTAATACAGCAGTCACGAAACAGCTCTAGCACGGCAATCAAAGTTACAGCATAGTTACAACTTCTGCCTAGAATTGCACTGTGTAGTTAAATTGCTAGCTACTTACCGACTTTACAACATAAAAATACTGCACTTGTAGAAATGTGACTGTTCTATTAAAGTGATTGACTGCTCAATTAGAGTATCTCGATCTGCTCCAAGCTTTGACTAATTCAAGCAGAGAAGCCATGCCCCTGCCCATATCAGTATGAGTGTTTGTAAAATGGCAAGTATGGTAGAGAAACAGCGAGTAATTCAGTAAACAATAGAGCGGCATGTAATTATTATTATTAATTAGCCCTAATTAGCAATATCCTAATGTAAATTACAATTATATGATTGTAATCAAATTATTCTTAAAAGTATCAATGTCAATCTTGTCAATGTCAGGAATAGGCAGTTGATTCCATTGAATAATTGTTCGTGGTAAGAAAGAGTACTTGTAAACATTGATTCTTGTTTGTAGGTGAATAAGCTTATAAATACATACATAACTAGTATACATCTATGAATCACTCTGAAGTGTACCACTTTTTAAAATTGTATAACTTGCAGCTACTTTGCTCTATCTTCCACCAATATGAAGAGAAAAGAATAGCGTTTTGTAGGTTTCGTATTATTAGAATATACGGTAGCATGTGTAAGTAGCTGTCGTTAGAAATGACGTAAATTTGTATTAGCTACTATTGAGAAACCAGTAAACTGCCGTAATGATGTACTCCAAGTGTAGCAGTTTCTTTTTAATTGCTCATTTAATGGCTTCGCTGCATATTTCCTCTTATGATGGACAGGTCTATTGGTAAGAAGCAGCTGTTCTAACTGACTATAGAGATAGATTTTGGTGATGGATTTAGTGTGCGACAGCATGTGTGAGTGCTGGCAGCAAGGGGGCAAGTGTTACTAACCAATCTGTTAGAGCACCAAAGGCACTTATAAGCTACTGACATAGGTTATAGGATCACAGATGGGACATTTTCCAAGTTGGCTGTCAGCCCAAAGTGTAAGAATTTCCTTTTCGGTCCTTATAAGCTCCTGATGAAGAAAGTGATGAACTCATTATCCATAGGATATATTATTCAGCATATCCATTTCAGTTCTACTATACAGTAGCCAAGCATAAGACAAAAATAACACCATTCACTTCCACTATTCCAGTGGTTTAGTGCCATATATACCTGAGTAAATCAGCGAAGTAGGTGCAGTGGAACCTGTCTATGATGGTTACTTTTAGGCCAAAATTTAATAAGTAGGTAGATGCTTTAGCAAGGCACTGATTTAACCATATAGATGTCTCACAGGAGAATTTAATAGTTGGCCTTCTTAGAGAGGCAGCCTTCTGTACAAGTGGCCATCAAGGCAGGTCCACTGTGTAAGAAATGAAAGCCAAGCATTAGATATTTCATGTGTTGAAGGCATTCCAGGGCCTCTGGCAGTCTGAAATCTCACCACAGTTTACTCAGGCAGTGTTGTAGTCAGCAGCCATATCAGTATACTGCCTAGCAGTGACACTCATCGTGAGTATTTATGTCACAATCCATCTAAGTACAATCCCTGAATGTGTCATTTTGTGTACAGAGTAATCTGCCACAAGGTTGGCCATACCTGAGTAAGGTTTCAGTGTATATCATTAACCATTAATGTTGTTCACCATTGTTAACCGTATGTACTTACATGCATTTTTACTTTTTGTAACTGTTCTTCTTCAGGTTTACTGATGGGCACTATGCAGCTCTGTTGACTGGTCTGTGCATAATGTGGTGATGTGGAATACTAAAACGGTACGTAGCATTTCTTGTATGCACATGTTGCAATGTGTTGCAATGTGTCCACACATCTTAGAAAATAATAAATATAATTATATTCTCCTCTATTAATACATAGTTCCATTGTGCCACTGGGTTGGTGGCTGGATCACCTAAGACATTTGGGTCACATTTTGTCCTGGCTAAGTGGATCTTATCCACTGGCGGGATCAGATCACGTGTATAAATTACAGTGGAACTTGTCTATTGCTACCTTCACTCAATAAGCAAGTAGCAGTGTATAAATTCTCACTTTGGAATTGGCCTTTCGAGAGAGGTTGTCTTTTTATACTGGTGGCCATTAAGACAGGTTTCACTGCAACAACCTTGATTGTACTGATGGAGTGTACATACTAGAGATGCAACTATATCCTCCACTCAGTGTCGAGACTATGTATCGTTGTACTTAAATACTATACTGTTGCAACTCTAGTACACATTTATACCAAGAATGTGTGCTAACTGTTTAGACATACTGGAGCCACACCCACTCATCTGGATTCTACAAATGGAGTCATACCAACTCATTCTCAGTGCACTTACTCCCCTGACCATTGCTTATCTGTGCTTGGATGAATATGCCATCGTGTGAGACCTGTTACCATAGTAGAATCTGCTAGGCCACTGGAGAAGTGGAGACATTATTTTCATAACAGTTATATCACAATCATTATATTGTACAATTCTTACATTATCAGTGTGAAAACTGTTGGGTATTCATGTGTCATCTGTATGTTGTAACTACATGTGTACCCAAATAATTTTGTGTGGGGGTGCTATAAAATGCATGGTGACAAGTCTAAATAATTGGTGGTTTTGCATACTTTCTTTTAGGCTACATGCACTAATTAAATATTCACAGCCTGTTTCAACAACTGGTAACCACAGTTGTGCTCTGTGTAATTCTTTGAATTCTTTAAGCCATACCAAATTACGTGGGGGCGACTAAATTCAAATTTCTAACTAGTCATTCTCAAAAACATATGTAACAATCTCAGTGAAACTTTTATAAACACATTGCCCTACATACCAAACGAGTATTGCGGAAAACAACAATATGGGTTTTGTATTTGGCCTCTAGGTTGACTGAGGACAACTGAAACTTCATTTGATGCTGAAATTACGACTGTAGGGTAATGATGTATGGTGAAATTGATGATGTGAATCTTGAAGCGATTGAGCAAATATTGAAGCGATGGCAGAGCAATCAATGTTCGGAATGCACAAAGGAACCGCAAGGCATGCACTCGTGGTTACGTCTAACTGCATGCATGCAAAAAAAAAAACCTCTCCTTTGATCTTGGCAATCTCAATCTCGAAACAGTTGACATGGAATTATTTCACTATTTGTGTGGTAGTTACTAGTGACATGATGAATTTAAGTTTAGAGTTTCAGAGGGATAGCGTAAATGACGGGAGAGTTACAGGTAGGCCAAATTTGTACAACATTCATTCCTATAAAATCGTCATGTGTACTGGTCACATCATTTATTGTCTGCGGCATGCGTTTCTGCTTTACTGGCCATGTGACTCACTACTGTGTAGTGTTCTGCAATACAGTGCATTTTGTGTATCGCGTATCACCATCAACAAACTGTATACTTTATCACGATACTATAATAATAAAGTGGTCATGGCTAATTATGACTGGCATATTAGCTAAGGCCAGGCCAAGTTGATTCACAGTTTATCGTCCGGGATGTTTGAAAAAGTCATGCGGGCGGGAGGTCATTTTTCATATTTCATAATTTTTTAAACATGGAAAAACATTTAAAAAGTAGCTTCACACAGCTGCTAGCTACTTTAACAATAATTGCAAGCTTTTGTGATTACGTCACTGTTAATACTTAGCTACTCGTTTATGCAATCTCTCTTTAGAAATCCATTTATTGAAGGTTCTAACGAGTCCAGACTGGGGATAATCGTCACGTTTGTTGCACACACCATGTTTTAATATACAAAAATGAGTCTGGAAGCGTAAGCAGTGATTATCACGTGAGAAATAATGAATTATGAAATTATTGCTCTATTCCTAAAAACCCATGCGGGCGGTGACGATAAACTGTGAATTAACTTGGTCTGGCCTAATAGTTGTAACAATGTCCAATTTATCTGTACCTTAAAGAACCAACACTGATTCTATATTCACTGTGTATGCAATTTCTTTATTCAGTGAATGCTGCTAAACTACAGTAATAATTATGCTGATCATGATGTGACAAATAGCTAGTGTGTTCCTGGTATGATTTTTAGTATGGAAAACAGAGTTGCTGTTAAAAGTCAGAGTACAATATAACGGTCGGCCCTCGGCCATTTTCCGACCAAGTGATGCTGTTGATCGATCAATCCAGCCGTTGGTCGGCCATTTTTGCCGATCAAATTTTTTACAACTGTGATTCTTTATTATTAGTCTTTATAACATGTAATATTGTTATTGTCGTATCGTTACCTTTCCTTACCGAAGCTATTTAATCACTGCGTGAAGTCTCGATCCCGTCGAAGCATCGATTCGATGCGCATGCGTAAGCTAGAGCACTGCACCTCGTATTTATCCAAATTATCGATTGTGGGTTACTGTCGATGTTGTGAAGAAGCAATCACTATACTGACTACACGAGTGGCGCCTTCCAAGAGAAGAAATGAAAGTAATGTTTGCGAAGTGGAGGTACAATATTAAGTATAAGATGGCCATTTCGTGGTTATAATCTGTAGAGATGCAGTGACTGGAGAAAGTGGAATGAAAGTCACGTGATAAAAGTGTTCTGCACAAGGAAAGTTCGAGAGTAAGTTTTGATCTATTGCTATTGATTATGATTATGATGTGATTTGGGTTGAGGCTTAGAAGCCTGTATACCCATTCAATTACATACATACACATACATAAATTAGATGCAATAAACAAAAATTAACTATGAATATAATTATTACATTAACATAAATCTATAGTCATAAAAGTAATTATCTATTGCTGATTTAAATTATTTAATGAAGAATTGCCTACAATATCACTTGTAAGATTGTTCCAGTCATTAATTACTCTGGTACCAAAATAGTTGACCCGACATGAATGGTGGGCAGGGGGCTTAAGTAATTTATATGCATGACCTCTAGTTTGTGTATTGTGGGAGAAAGTAAAAAAGTTGGAGTGATCCAGATTGAAGTAATCATTCAACATCTTGAAAAGAAATATTAAGTCACCACGTCTGTGCCTGTACAAAAGAGATGGTAAATTCACTGATGTCGGTCGATCTATGTAAGACTTGTCTCTTAAAGATGGTACTAGATTTGTAGCAAGCCGTTGCACACCCTCAAGTTTACGTTGATCTAATACATAATGGGGTCCCCAAATTACATTTCCATATTCTAATATTGGTCGAATCATTGATTTGTACAATCGTGATAGTACAAATTCATTCAAACCAATAAAGCTTCTTTTCATACAAGCCAATATCCTGTTCGCTTTCATAGACACTTCAGAAGCGTGTTGGTGGAACTTTAAATTCGCATCAAATATAATACCCAAGTCCTTATGACAATTAACTGAGTCCAATGAGACACCATTAAGATAGTAGCCTCCAAAGCTGTGTGTGGCTCGATCAAAGTGAATCACTTTACATTTAGTAACATTGAACTTCAGTTGCCACGCATCACACCATTTGGCTAGATTATCTAAATCAGTTTGGAGTTGTACATGGTCTGCCAATGTAGAAATGGTTCGTATAAGCTTGGTATCATCTGCAAATAAAAACACATGACTTGAGATGGATTTCGGCATATCATTAACATAAATAAGGAAGAGAAGAGGCCCTAGAATTGATCCTTGTGGAACACCACTCTTCACATCTTGCCAACATGATTTTTCCCCATTTAAAACAACGCATTGTCTCCTATTGGATAGAAATCCATCAATCCATCTAAGAAGGTTGCCTGTAATTCCATAGTGTTCAATCTTATACAATAAATGTTTATGTGGTACACTATCAAAAGCTTTCTGCAGATCCATGTAAATAACATCAACAGGTACTCCACGATCAAGTGTTTTTGTTAAAATATCCATAACGTGAAGTAATTAGGTAGTGCACGAATGGCCCTCTAAAAAGCCAAACTGGTGGGATGTCAACAAGTTATTGGAGTTTAAATGTTCTAGTATATTAGTTTTAATAATGGATTCCATAACCTTAACTACTGTAGATGTAAGACTGACAGGTCTATAATTACATGCAAGATGTTTACTTCCTTTCTTATAAATAGGGGTAACAAAAGCAATTTTCCATTCCAATGGCAGAACACCAGACTGGAAAGACTTATTAAATAAAATGGACAGTGGAACTGATAGTTGGTCAGAAAATTCTTTGAATATACGTGGAGGCCAACCCTCTGGACCTGGAGATTTATCTGTTTTTAGCCTATTCAGTTCATCAAATACTAATGAAGCAGTTATTGTTATGTTTTCCAACTTTGGTACCGAAGCTCCTGGATCTAGGGCTGGAAAATTGGTTAAATTTTCATTAGTGAAAACACTTGCAAAATATGAATTCAATAATTCAGCCTTCTCTGGATCAGAAGTAGCTGCAGAACCATCAGGACGTTGGATACTATCAATACCAGATCTTGTTTTCATATTTGAGTTTACATAATGCCAAAAACTTGTAGTCATGGTCAGCTTTAGACAAGGTATAATTTTTCCACAATTTCCGCTTTAATTTCTTCATTCTGAATGCCTCAGGAGACATGTAAATATTTCTTTTCTTCCTTACTCCTGTTGTTAGTGGCACAAATTTATCAATAATATCTTGAAGTACTGTCTTGAAAAATCCCCATGCTTCTTGAGTATTCATAGGCTCCATGATGTCAGGCCAATCGATGGTATGAAATGCTGCACGCATACTGCCGAAGTCAGCTCTGTTAACATTGTATCTAGGGGTGTGGTTTGATTTGATGGTAGAATAGCAAGATAGGTGAAAACGAATGCGTACATGATCACTATTTCCCAAGCCTGGAAGATAATCAATGTGATTGATCATATCAGCTTCATTTGTAAACACGAGGTCAAGCAAACTGGGAGTAGTGCCTGGTCTAAAACGAGTTGGTTCTTGAATGTGCTGGAATAAAAAAAGATCTTGAATAGTGTCTATGAAGGATTCAACATAAGTATTCCTATTCACAAGAGAAACTTTAGCAATAGCTAGTTGATAATTCAATCTGTGCTGACTCAGCACCAAAGCATTTAGCCTAGCTAAGTCTACAAACTGGCTATACAATACATTGATTCATAGTTTTTTTGTAAAATATGTATGCAGCAACACAAATTTTGTACATGTATTACCAAGAGTACATAATAATAGAGTAGGTACTCTTGGTATTACTAATAAACAATTAATTCTCTGTAAAATGCATGTGCATAAAGTTCAGTGAAAAGTAGCTGAAAGTGGTCTCAGATTCAATCTCAGAGTGATCCTTTTTCAAAACTTTCGTGGGGGGGCATGCCCCCAGACCCCCCTAGAAGCTTGTGCTTCGCATTGCGGGGTGTGCTTCGCACACTAGGATAGTACACCTCTATCTTATGGCCATGCAATTTCAGAAATGGCCAATCAAGTTTACTTTTGATTGGCCATTCTGTCCGAGCAATAATTTCCCTTATATTGTACACTGAAAGTACATCTCTACCTGGATACCTGCCTCTATTACACCTAGCTACCACAAACGTTTTATTTTAATACATGCTCCCACAAAGGCTTGTCTGGATTTCTCTGCATTTTGGTGAGTTGTCAAGATGGCTAGTATATACAGCAGATGTTTACTGCTAGTTCTTTATACTTAAAGTGTAACAGCTACTGTTTTTAGAAGACCTGGGTAAGAATATTTTAGCCATAACACAGTAACAGCAGCACTTATAAACACGTATTTGTATGGCTTCTTGTAACGTTGCATTTTATAGCACAGGTAGGTTTTCTGTTCGAGTATTTAGATCACTGTTGCAGTAATAGAGCAATCACTACCTGTTCTACTAGAAAACTTCGATATATCAATATTTCCTAAGTACAGTATCATATCGTGATACTTATTTGCTGTATCGATATATTGCCGTATCGATATGTATTGCAGATCCCTACTACTGTGAGCCTTGATTATTGTCTCATGTAGCCTATATTCAGCTAAGCCTCTGCTATTTTTCTGCAAGGTATTTATCACTTAAAGAGCAGGCATTTTAAATCCCTAATGGATAACTATAATAATTTATACACAAAAAGGACTAGCTATGTGAGACTACAGATTTTTATAGCCACTTTTGACCACTAATCTGCTAAGTAAAAATGCAAAGTGCCACATCACAACATACAGGTGCACTCACCCAGTACAACGTCTACCGATTTGTTAGATGGTCCACAATACATCACACATCTTATCTTCTCATCTGGTGTAGATCGGGGATTGGATGTGAAACCAGAATTGGATCTGATGGATGCATAAGCAAGGTGAGCTCCAGTCACTGACTTTCCAGTTCCTACAAATTACAACAGCAATGCAGTAATGCTTGAGCAATTGTTAGTTTCCAGTATGTAATGTGTAGACAGATTGATATAACAGTATTCCTAGTGGACAACAACTGCAGCATTTCACTATTGAAAAGTATCACTGAGTGCACGTGTAATGTAGTTTGCTTTATTTCATGCAACAAGAATCACTTGATGTCTCTAGGAGAAATTTTGATCCTTGAATAGTTGAATTAATGGCAAGCACTAGACTCAGTAGTATAGTTGTACAAAAATATGGAAAATATCCATACATTTTACAGTGAAAAGAAGAAAGAAAAAGGAATTATGGTAGCATGCTATTACCAGGTGGACCCTGTATCAGCTGAAATTTGTTCCTCATTGCTATCTCCACTGATCTTGCTTGTACTTCGTTAAGTCGTTTTCGTTGTCTATCCGACCACAACTCATATACTAGTGGGTCCTGCCTGATCTGAGTGAGTTTTTGATCAGCACGAGCTGCTAAAACACATTAGTACACAATGTCCATGTATGTGGTACTTACAGATACCATTCCTTCTAGTCATATTTCCCAAAGCAATTTCTTTACACAGAAAATTCTTAGTTGTGCGCAGAGCAAGTAAGGACTTGTACATTCTCCTATAAGATCATTGCACAAATTATGTCTGTGGTATAATAAATGGTACCTTACCTGTATGGGAAATCTAATGCTATTACTTGAATCTCACAGGTACTATCCTTCAAATACTGTCTCATAAATGGTGACACTCTTGCAGTATTTTTATTGGCAAATTTCAAATATATTTTTTGTTTACTCATCATTTCTGAATACTTGCCATGCTGTTTTTCAGATCTTTTACTTGTTGTGGGAGTTTTTGGATCATCTTCATTGGGGGCACCTTCATATTCAATGCGAGTGATAATAAAATGGTACACCGCATTTGCAGTGGTCACTTTTCTGCCATCAACTTCCTTTTCTTTACCCAGTGGTATGTTGTAGCGAGCACACACCAAGTTACCAACTCTTAGGTCAAAATAATCATGACAACGTTCTTCAAATTCAGTTGTAGTCTGTAGTAAAAGCTGCTGTTGCTGATGTTGATCACGCTGCTCAATGGAAGCATTGTTGGGATAAGGGGAATAATAGACATCATCAAGTGATGTAGACGGGTAAAGCTCTGGCCATTCTAGTGGGACATTTTGAATTAATTGTATCTCAGCTTCACCAACACTTTGTGCAGCAGCCTCAGCTAGTAACACACTTTCCCACAGTTCAATGTATTCATTAATGCCATTGTACTTCTCTTTAGAAGCATGGGACAATATTGGACTAGAAAAACAATCAGCAGGTTTAGTACTATGTTGTACACACATATTCAACATTGGAGCTACCTCCAACAACTGGATACAAGGTGACAAGATATGGTCACTGTAACTTGCTGTAAAAGAAGCCTTGAAACTTTCATAAATCTTAAAGGACTGCTTAACTTCATACAAAATAAATGAAGCATTTTGTGGAAACACGTCATTGTTAACATTATTAGATTGACGTTGGTAGCTACTCAGTAGATTTTTTAGTTGATTACCAGTATCTGGTGAAGGAAGTTTCATGAAGTCTGTAACCTTCTTCCAATCCTCCACACGTAATGATGTTGTCATGCCAAGAAAGTCAGCTGAGTAGCAACGCTGTATTAATCCTAAAGTGTGATTATCTGAATCTGAGGAGTCTGGAATTGCAGCTTCAGCTTGTTCATTAGGTGTGGTAGGCAAATAAAATGTGAGACGTGCATCTTGAATTACATCACTGCTTTCAGAATTAGTTTGAGACTGTTCAGACTTAACTTTATATTTTTTGACATTCTCTAATTTATCTAGTACAAGTTCATTATCAGTGAATGATGTAAGCTTTACGATCCATGAATGTGTCCTGCCAACTTTCAGCTGGCCATCATCATCTTGTGGACTTGAAGTAGCAGCAGCTTGAGGTTTAGCATTGCTTGTTATGCTGCTGAGACGAAAGCTACGCTGGTCTGTTGACAGACAATGATAATCTAATTCTTGAATAACAAAGTTTAATGCCCTTTCTACACTAGTAACATATACCATGCAAGTTTGAGAACACTTAGCTAGTGACAAGGCAATACTTAAGCAGTTGTAGTCCTTTTCAAATTTCTTACCACTCAATGTCTTTATATTACATTTTACACAAAGTTCTACCAAGTTCTCTGCTGAATAATCATTATTATTAACCAAATGTAAGCTTTGCAATATCAATCTTTGTACTAGTATGTCAATATATCTTCTCAGAGGAGAGGTGGAATGAGTGTACAAACAACACAGGTCATTGTGACCATACACTTCTTTTTCATCCTGTGGTAGTGATACCAAATAACTACCATTATCCAGTAAAAGTGGTTTCTGCTGCTGAAGCATTGAAGAACAGACATATTCAGCTCGACATTTGGTGCCATTCACTTCTTTACAGATAACTGCAAGCTGAGGGTGATAATTGACAGTTCTCAGTAAGTTTTGTGCCTTCAACAAATTACCACTTTGTAATGCCCCATATAGTTGTTTCCTTGTAGCTTCCATCATCATAACAGATTTGGTATTAATAGGAACATTCACATCCATATTGTCAGCAAGTGCCTTGTGAACTGGAGAGTGTGCCACAATATCTTTACATTTCTCAAGAACTCTTTCTAGTTGTTCTTGGTTAGGTGGCTTCTGTCTACGTAACAAAGCTAACTGAGGGAAAGCAGTTAGTATATGTTCTGCTGCAATCCTATTGGCCCATATCATCAGTTCTGAGACTAAGAAATGAGCTTGTGGGCTGGACAGTTTATCAGCATCTTCAATGGAATAATCCATATCATTAGATTGCATCCTGTTCCTAAAGAATGACTCACTGATTTGTAGCAACAATGTCAGCCTTTGCTTTAATCTAAATGTACAGTTCCTGGGCAAAGTATTGTTATAATATGTAACTTTCTCTGCTAGTGATGCATCATATACTCCAGTTAACAAATGCTGCGCTTCTTCATAAGTTAGTCGAGCTCTGGACTTCACACAACTCTCATAGATGTTTATTGTATTGGATACTATACTAACATTATCATTATCAATGCGCACTTGACAAGTATACGATATTACAGGAGCTTCTTTACCACGGCTGAGGCTAAGTGTGTTCCTCACTCTTTCTGGAAGTAGAGGATAATATATCTTACTAAGGGTGGACCCATATACGGAGGTGGCTCTCTCCACAGCACCAACATCGACTACACTCTCCTTCCTCACAGCTCCTCCAACATTGGTGATGTGTACTCCCAACTGGTAACACTTACCATCATCACTGGCAACAGGTTCCAGTGTAAGAGCATCATCGAAAGCTTTTGCCTCTGGAGGATCAATAGTGAAGGCATGATCATAGCGAGGCTCAGGGGTAGCTATTGCTAAATCTTCACCATCATCTAGACCATCAACAGGAGCAGTGTTGATGTGATGGTGAGCTAATAGCAGTTGTTTTCCATGATACAGTGTAAATCCTTTTGGTATAGCAGCAACCACTACACCAAGTGGATAACGATATTTTGGCCCCCACCTCAAGTACCACACCACAAACAACAAATTTTGTGCAATACTAAGTGGAATAACATCTTTTATCTGAGGAATGTCTATCATCTTACCATCTTTATGAAAAGATGCAGGATCAAATACAGTCACAGCATGCTGCGACTTTTTCAACTCTCCCTCTAAGATTTTATGAGGATCAGATACTCTATTAAGTATCTCACGAGACAAGCGAGGTAGATTTAGTAGTTTGGGATTCTTACGATCAATGGGATAGAGAAATATAGCATTGTAATTGTTCACACGACACACAAATTGTCGTTGTGGTCCTTGCTCTACTACCTCACATACACGACCACATCGATCACTATCTTTGTACACACCTACTTTTACCTGTGCTCCTTCTAGAGCACAACGTCGATTATTTATTCCCTGGATTGTTATTGGTAGCTCTTTTGCATTCAGTGGAATAGCTGTACAATTTCTATATGTCTTACACTCTAAGTAACACTCTATTTGAGGCCCCTCCATAGGGATACCTTCAGGTGCCTCATGAGCAAAGTGTGAATGACCTTTTTGCAGCACATATTCGCTATCACCATTTTCAGTACTCTTTAACATCACTTTTTTGTTCTGAAGTTCCTTCTGATATATTCTCCTATATGCCTGTAAAATGCTATCACTTACTTCACTACAAGGAGAGCAGTGATCAAGTGACATATAAAGATCCCCATACACTTCACTGTAAAGCTTACGAATACTTTCTTGTACAAATGATTCACCCACTTCATAACATTGTGGTGTTAGCTGCAGAGAAGAAGTTTCCAAACATCTTTTGACATACTCCCTCCAACAATAAATGCTATAACCAGGAGTGGATTTTTCAATTGAGAAGAGCAGGAAGGGATTACCAACACAAACTACCAGTGACTGTGCTCTAGTTATGACAGTGTTGAAGACATACTGATTACAAATAGACTTTGTTTGATTTGATGTAGAACCATCATCTTCAGTTTTCTCCAGAGTACTAATAAAAATAGCCCGAAATTCTCTCCCTGTAATATATGGCTAACAACTAAACTATACACAGATTCAATAATACCTTGTAACTCATATGTAGTAGAAGTTTTAATACCTTTTATTTCTTTAAAATTAGGACGGTTAAGCAGTTTTCTCAACATTCTAACCTACAATCATGTGAAAAAATGATATTTTATTGAAAAATACTGTCATCTACCTGATTCCTACTGGATGCTACCACACAAACTGTGGATAAGAATCTTTCATCCCATTCCACAGGCCAGGGATTAATATAGTTGCGTACCTATAAAAGAGATATTATTAAGGAAACTCTATGAGATGTTAATGCCAGCAATGTGCTGGCTACCTTTTGAATCTAACCCAATCTCTAATAGAGCATTTGCTTAATTAAGGGTGCTCTGTACAGTTTGTGTGCGTAAGGCTTCCCAAGTCACATGACGAAACACGTTATTTTTTACGTTGATGGAAATATTATGGTCGTTAATTAGTCTGTGGCTTATTACTGAATTTTTAGCACCTGTGCATTAGGCAACGGGCACGCCCCTTGCTATTTCTACACCTTTATGTTTAAAATAGAACTAGTCTGTCATTTTTCACCCAAAAGGCATGAAAAGTTTGGATGAGTTACTGTAGTAATCTAAAAAAGAGCACTTGCGGTTTTTTGATAACAACTTCAGGTGACAAATAGCATGGAAGTGAAAAGAAATATTGGTGGCAGTGTCAAACCGGAAGTTGAGTATCTGATGATTGAGAAGCTAAAAGATAAAAATAAAAATGCACAATAGTTTGTACTGTTTTGTATAGTGTATCATGAAAGCATCAAGGCTCTAGTGTGTAAACTGTAAGACTAGTTCTAGTTTAAAGGGAAAAATTACACCTTGCATTCTACAGCAAATTAGCAGTTGGATTTGTACTAAAGTGTGCTCTAGTGTTAACTTATATCCAGTAAGCCAAAGTTGAGCACTAAACAAAAAGGTGCAATTATTAATAGTCCTTGATACACACCAAACATAAAGAGTTCTATCAGTAATGCTGAAGAGTATACAACCATTACATTGGTAATCTTGCCTGTTCCAGAAGTTGTGGTCATTTATCAAGGCACAACACTGACAATGAATGTGTAATGCGTTATTATGTAACATGTTATGTATTATTATTATTACCAAGAGTTCATAATATATATACTGAGGAGAGTATCCTTAGGCTACTCTCATATACCCTTGTAGAAGAGCGTATCATGAAGTTAAGACAGAGCACTTCTGAGTTCGCCTGTTTTTCTTTGTATAATTAATGTCATTAGTTGAACATGGTATCGATTGAACGCGTGCCTAACAACGTTGCTAGCAACCAAACTAACTCCAGCTCTAAGCGTTTCTCACCGAACTACAATCATTCCTTCATGGGTTAAGACCACTTCGTAGGCATTTCTTGCTAGGCCACTTGCGAATATGGCTATCCTGAGCATCACGAGTGTGAAATGGTGCCAATGATTCTTGCACTTTTACGGCTGCTTGCACGTCACAAACCACAACATCTTGTCGTTACGTCATAACTTCACGATACGCCCTTCTACAGGGGTATATGAGAGTAGGATACTCTCCTCAGTATATATATTATGAACTCTTGTTATTACCTTTTGTGGTAACTAAGTAATATAATGATAATATTATATACTTTAAAAAACAAGTAATACAACTCAAGTTACTTTACTTACAAATGTAATGTTACCCAAGTAATGAAGTTACTGTAATGACTTGAACATTAAGTAATTTTATTACTACAAGTAATGAAGTTAGCTACTAATCTCGTTACTAATCTACTGAGTAATGCCTACCCACAATTAAGTAACAAAGTAGTAATGAAGCCCACCTTGAATTAATGCCCACCTTGAATTAATGAATGAAGCTTACTGACTAGTTAGGAATACAATTATAACCAAGATATTCACATTGTCCAACATCATGTCACATGGTAAGGTTGCATAAATGACAGCTTAACACTGTGCACACAGTAATGTATAGTCACTTTATTTCATAGGTAATATGTAACTGTAACTATAAGTAATGAGTTACTTTTAAAATGTAACTATCCCAACACTAATCATTGTGGTGTGGCTACATTGTGAGACTATATAGTGATCCACTTTCATTACTATCTCCCATTGTCTTCACAAGTGAAGACGCATCAACTATACCAGTACTGACTGGTACATCACAGCAGAAATGTCATACTGATGCAGATGGCATTGTTCCAAAACTTTAAACCATCTAAAGCCCTGGACCTGACAAAATTCCAACTTGCCTTTTGAAGGAACTGGCTTTTGAGTTAGCATCCAACTTATCTGTGATTTACAAAGTCTCGTTGGGACAGGACCAATTGCCTTAAGAATGGAAATAATATGCTAATGCAGTCCACATTCATAAGAAAGATGACAGATCGCTTCTACTTGTTCCAACATAGTTAAGCTCATAGAGACCAGAAATATTTAGTGTAATAATCAGAGTGGTTTCAGAAAAGGTCAGTTATGCGAAATCCAATAACAACAGTGGACAACTTTCTAGACTTAGGACTACAAACTGATGTGCAATATTGCTAGATTTAAAAAAAATATTTGATAAGGAGTCTCACCAATGTTTGTATTACAAGTTATTGATTATGGGACCTACAGTGTTAAAACGGATTCAGAATTTTCTTATGAATGGAACCCAACAAGTCATAGGCAGTGGAGACGAGGGGGGGAGGGGAAGGCCCCACTTTTATGGGACAATATTTGCAAGAAAAGATTGAAATACTCTAATAGAACAGTCAGGATCTAGATACTCTAATAGAGCAGTCACAATATTCAGAGGGCAGTCAGAGTATTCAGAGAAGTAGTCTAGCAAACTACTTAGCTATGTATGAGTAATAAATAAGGATATATAGCTGGTGGAGGACAGCCATTGTCAGCAGGTAGCTACCTCTTTTTTTGTTTTGGTCTTCAGCTTACAACTGGCCTGGCCCCTCACTTTTTGGTCTGCTCCACCGTCCCTGCAACAAGTGATTATAAATGGGTACAGTATATGTAGTAGCTCTAGTAAAGTGATATCCGGAGTTCTACAAGGGACAGTCCTAGGACCATTATCATTTCCTTGTTATATCAACGACTTTCCCAGTCTTGTTATATCATCTGTAAAACTTTATGCTAATGATGTCATATTTTATAGCAATAGACTCTGCTGCAGACCACGACATCCTACAAACAGGACCTTGTTACTTTATCACACTTGGCAAATGACGTTATTTTAATGTGAGTTACTGTGTAATACAAACAAAAAGAACCCTTCAAGACAGTACTACTATGCAGGGGCGTAGCAAGGCAAAAAATATGAGGGGGGCCCATGCATGCATGTACTGGTATAAGAGGGGAGGGTGAAGTTATGTACTTGTGGGAACATGCATAGTGCGCGAAGCGCACTCAGAGCATGCAAAGCATGCTCTCCTTCTAGGGGGGTCTGGGGGCATGCCCCCCCAGGAAATTTTTGAAAAATAAGTGTTATAAGACTGAATCTGGAAGCAAATTTAACCATTATTTCGGATTACAGGCATGGTTAAATAAAGAGTCTGATAGCAATGATGTATACCATGCATGTGAACATGCATGTTTTTGAATTAATTTCCTATATTAGAAAAGTACATAAATAAGATGTACATATATAGCTATAGCTATAAAAATACTTAGCTATATAATCACAACACAATATTATTAAAACCTTCCAAAATAATACATTCTACGTTTGTTTGCAGATGCAAAGTCCTTAGCTAAGTTACACAAGTCAAGTGAATCTGTAATGTCTCTGTGGATATATAATAGGAACAAATTATTTAATCTGGAACTTGTCATAGTACTTCTGAGATAAGTTTTCACATGTCTGAGGGAAGAAAAGGAGCGTTCAGCAGTAGAAGTTGTCACTGGAAATGTTAGATACAATTTTAAAAGTTTATCAACCTCTCGTAGCATGCCCTTGTATATTGAACTCTCGTTCATTACACTTGCTATTGTTCTCCCATTGGTTACCTTTTTTATGCCTAAACAACTTGTTTTAATTGCATCTGGTAGCATTGACAGTTGGGTCTTCAAGTTTTCAAATGCAAAATCATTCTTCAAATACATCTCTAAATCTGGAGAGATACTCTTTTCTGCATTACCATTAGAAAATTCAATAAGAATCGATTCAATTTCATTTACAATTCCTAGATCCTTTTGAATAAACCTTCTTTCAACTTCACCAGCAGTTGCTTCAGCTACTTCAAAATACATGCGACGGTGTCTGTCTTTCGGAGTTTCATAAATGTGGGAACTTGCACCATCATCAATTCTTCTAGGCCTTTTTCTTTGACGTGGAAGGGTTGGTTCTGCTGTTAAATTGACACTTTCACGCATCACTTCACTGTAAAAACTATTAAACCTTGCTTCATTTCTCATGGAATTTAAATGCGTTATGAGAAGTTGAGCACCACGAACTGCCTCTTGTACAGTGACATCCTTTGCTTGAATATTTATTGATACCTGTTCTGCAGCAGAAAATATGAGATATGCAAGTTTTAGACCAAAAAAAGTATCAAAATTGTCCATCTTTGATGCCATTCCATTAGCTTTTGCAGCATACTCATCATGACCTTTACTAATCTCATCTAAAGCACTCTGGATAGTGCTGTAATTTTTCAATATACTGGAAATCGATGAGTGTCTTACAGTCCATCTAGTTGGACACAACATTCGAAGATGTGGTGTCAGTTCACCAGTATTAACAGTTACTTCCTTTCTTAGACTTTCAAACAATGTTAATCTTTTAGGAGACGTTTTGATCAGTTGTGTTAACTCATAAATAAAGTTTAAAACATCTCTACATCTCTTATCATGTCACAAGTCTTTGTTACATCCTTTAAGCAAAGATTCAAACTGTGAGCAAGGCAATGAACGTACAACGCTTGCTCAACTTCTGCTTTAAATAGAGCTTGCACTCCATTATTGATGCCACTCATATTGGATGCACCATCATAAGCCTGACCTCGGCATTGATTGATTGAAAGCGAACATGTAGAGATTAAAGTATCTTTTACTGCTGAAAAGATTGTTTGGGCTTTAGTATCAGGTAACTGAACAAGGCCAACAGTACTTTCATGTGTTTCATAATTGTCATCTGTCCACCTAAGGGACATTGACATTTGCTCATTGTGAGAAACGTCTGTGGCCTCATCTACAATTACAGAGTACCATAATGATTTGCTAACATCAGCTAAAATGTTCCTCAGAACAGATTTGCTCATTAATGTGATAATCTCGTTAACAATTTCTGGTGATATGTACTCCCTCCGATTGAGCCAAGAGATCATTTCTGGACAATTTTTTGCCTGTAGTAGTAGTAATTGATAGAGGTTACCACTAAATGATTCTGCATCCTCTCTGTGACCACGTAAGGGCAGTCCTTGACGTGAAAGGTATTGGATTGCTTGCAGTAGCTTCATAAACATTTTTCTATGGTACTCTTGATCTTTCCTTAGCTGAGTATCACATAGGGCATCAATTCTAACTCCTTTGGCCTTGGCTGTAAGCTTTTCAACAGCCTCCCTATGCATGTTACTGCATTCATGCTCACGAAACTTTTCGAGAGCTTTCTTCCAATTGTTAAAACCTTGACGAATAAAAGTTGACTTTGCATGTATGGAGTTCAGCAAGCACTGCTCATTAGCTGCTCTACAAGTTGCACAATATACCTTATATTCAGATGTACACACAGTGATCCAAGGATGTGCTTCATACCAACTACTTTGAATCGTTCTTGAATGAGATTTCTGCTTGCCATGTTCTTTGATAGAGTATAACTGTTGTCTTTTAGAGCTATCAACTGCTGAAGGATGGTAAGGAATGTTAAAGTTAGTACAGCACTGACACTCGCATGGACTAGCAATGGATGACGATGATGGACTACTAGTGGTAGCAGTAAGTGATGGCATATCCCTAACTTGATCAAGTTGATGGTAATTCAACAATACAGCTTCACTCAAACTTTGACTTGAGGTATCTGGTTCAAACGAGTGAGGTTGCTCTGATTCAGCTACCTCCATCAGATTCACGCTCACAGATCCATCATTACGCACACTGTTATGGCTAAAACAAGGCGGATTTTCAGATCCACCTCCGCTAGTACCGCTTGAGGAGCCTCCTTTAGAAGCTCCTTCACTAACAACCGAATTCTGTGAGCCTCTGCTAGTGGTACAAAACAATTCGTTTAAAGTTTTCTGCCGAGACATAAAACAGCTCTTCGATAATTATCTAACACATGTCACCATGTGCTAGCACCACGTGAGTTTTAACATATTTCACAGCATTTTAGCGCCTCTATAATTATTTCAAATAAACTGAGTATGCTTTCACTCAGTGTCTCCCTCGGTGTCTCCAATCAATATCGTCAGTCAGGGAAGACAATACATCAGCGAAAGTAGGTATGGTTATATCACGTGATGTATTACTGTAAAATGGCTCCTGCTGGCAACTGAATAAGACCTGGCCTGTTCTCTATATGCATGGCCACAGACTAGGGGGGCCCTGGCCCCTGTGGCCCCCCCTGTTCCTACGCCCCTGCAGTATGTAAATGGTAGATTGTGCCATCACACTAAATACCCAATAGTTTTTCCGGATGAACATTTAACTTTCAATAAGCATATCAGGAAGATTTCTTATAAAGCAAATCAAGTTGAGTCTTTTTTCTATAAAGAAACACCCGTTCTTGTACAGCAAAGGTAAAGGAAGCCTATTATAGATCTATGGTGAGGCCAGTGATTGAGTATGCCAGTGCTGCGTGGTCCCCCCTATACAAAATACAAACATTAACTTAATTGAAGCTGTGCAGCAAAGAGCTGCAAGATTTGTGACTTGGGACTGATACTGTATGTTACAATAACTTGGTTGGACTTCCTTGGAACACCGCTGGGAAATTTCACATATTACTACCATGCTACCTATTAGTGCTGAGCGATATAGATTTTTTTTATGTCGTATGTCATGGCAAAATTTATTCACGATATGAATATATGTCACGATATATACCAATATTTTAACTTGATGCTTATTTTCTTTTTTCAGGTGGTTTTCTACTACACTGTACACAAAACACAGGAATAAGATCATTTATTAGCTAATACATCATATGCACATATACAGCTAGTTACATGATAATTAAAAGAAATGTTGATTTGCATACTGGCAAGTTACAACACCTAGTCTTCCGGTTCACCTACAACTTAATCTGCGATACCTTCATCATCTTGATCTATTATGATATTTAAATTAGAGATTAACTAGGAGGGGCATGCTCCCCCAGGAAATTTTAAAAAACAACATGTACAGATGTTTTTGAAATGGCTTTTTTACATACTCACTGAATCTCTTTCTTTTTTGATATCAAGATAACTTAGAGCAAGTATTATAATTAGTATATTCTACTGACTGTTTTATTAGAGTATTGCACTGACTGCTCTATTAGAGTATTTCGATCTTTTACAAATTCCAAGCTGAAAATTGGCGCTGTTTAATCACAATGGCTTTTCTCACTGGTCTACTGCTTCCTACATGTCCCAAGCACTGCACACACATCTAAGTACAGTAAGTAGATAGCGCCTTCAAAATACCCAACAGTATGCATATGCCACGCCGTTGACGTGGGTGCAGCAAGAGTAATGGCGAAACTGGAGATGCCATTTTATGAGCTCACGTGCGCTATATCGCGATATAATTTCCAGCTATCGTATCACGATATAAAAAATATATGTCGTGATATATTGTATGTCGGCTATATCGCCCAGCACTACTACCTATATAAGATTCTACATAATATAGTCAGTATACCTATATAACAATGGCTACCACAACTACAAGAGGTCATACACAAAGATTTGGATAAATACAAGCTCACCTAAATGTTTATCTGCACTCCCTTTTCCCCTCCACTTTCAAAATGTGGAATAACTTACCGGCTACAGTTATTGAAGCAACAAGTATAGAAGGCCTTAAGAAGAGGAATTATTTTTGTATATAACCCAGCTATTGTATTTACTGTTTGAATTTGTGCATATACTCCATACTGGAGATTCGTACAGTATTTGTAAATAAATAAATGTGGTACCAACCTGTTCTAATATTGTTCTAGCTTCTTCTTGACTAAAGTCTTCCTTTGAGGTAGTAATTGTACTGTCTACTGAAGTACAGACAAATGCAAGAGCAGAAGAAGTCTTTGGATGCAGACTGACATCACTTTTTGTATGCAGTGTAGAGTTGTAGAACAAATATGATGGTAGCCTTAAGATGCTACCATGGCATCGGTAGTTGGTTAGTAAGAGAGCTACAGAAAAGTAAAATAGATGTACATAAAAAGCATGCACACTATTAGTTAGTCACACTAGAACACTCTCCCCAGTTTCCCTTAGGACTCGACCCAATCATGTATATCAAAGGGAGCCTGTACACTATACAACCATCCAATAGATCATCAAATCAAAATAGTGATGTACAAATGTGATATGAGCACATGAAAAAATAAAATTACTACATTAAAAAAAGTCACTTGTGTTGTCTGTGGATAGCCATTCAAAGATGCCAAGTTCAACTTTGCCTCTCAGTATCCCATCACCATACATCAGCAGATGTCAATGGATTGTCACTAGAGCATCCCTGACTCATCTGATGTTGTCTGTGTATCTAACACTGGTGGTAAGTTGCGCACCTTTAGTTGATTTTTTTTTAAATTTCATAAATATTGCAGCTTTTGCAATCACAATTTAGTTTTTTCTTCAAACAAGATGATGTGCACTACACCAGTACATATATCTGTCTGTCCCTTGCTATAAAATCAATATCTATATATTTAAGAGCTTTTGTGCCAATGAAAAACATTTTTAACTTGGGACTACCAAGTTTGTCATGGAGGGAAGTTTCCAATTGCTGTTGTTTGCATCTTACTGCACATAAACTTGAGCTGCATTTTATTGCAAACTACTATAACATACACTTGCAACCATAAGTTATGGTTACATGGTTGTGGTTAGGTAGCAAGTTAGGTAGGTAGTATTTTTCTCTTCATACTGTAGCTTTTACTAACAATCATAGACGGTGCGGGGTGGGGGTGGGGGGTCAGGTGGGCTTAGCCCCCCCCCCCTCAGAATGATGTTTCGCTGAAATTATTCTTCTTGGAGTGGGGCTGAAGCTGTGATGAAATAGATTGATATACACTAATAGAACGCTCAAATACCCTAATAGAGCAGTCAAAGTGCTTCATAAAAACGTGTTCCTAAAAGTAGTAAAATATGAAAATAATAAAATGCCTATAGCAGGAATCGAACCACTATCCTCTTACCTTGAGAGCTGATGTTTTACCACTACAGCAAGTGTCTCCAGGTGGCTAAAGGCTGTTTTGTACTGCTTATAAATGCTATATGTTCATTAACCTTGTAGTCAACAGCTAAAACTTTGCCAAAAGAGGTTTCTATTAAACTGCAATTATTATAGCCTGCTTTAAATACTTGATTAAAAAAAGTTGGTGTTTTAGTTGAAATGCTTCAAATTGTACTTATAATTTAATTCT
The DNA here is from genome assembly GCF_963678975.1 of Dysidea avara. Taxonomy (NCBI): domain Eukaryota; kingdom Metazoa; phylum Porifera; class Demospongiae; order Dictyoceratida; family Dysideidae; genus Dysidea; species Dysidea avara. The sequence continues at coordinate 27,809,415 of NC_089280.1, forward strand.
GGTGAACTTGAGATATTGTGAAAGCTAAAATGGCTACAGCTTCTGGGGGCGCAGTCCCCAGACCCCCTGCTGCCAAAGATCCTATACTCTGGTCAGCCCCCTCACATCAACTACTTCCTTCACAACTGCTAACCATTTCACAGCTGTATGTAGATTGTCTTCATTATGAAGAATCATTAGCATATTAAGTATCTAGAGGGTAACAACCCCTGTGTGAGTAAACTAGAGTGAGAGTCCTTACTTAGTTTATTAGTGTCCACATGCAGATAATGCTATGGTCTACACAGATACATAGCAACACAAATCCCACACAGTGAGCATGCAGAGTATAATAATGAGTTAGATGGTTCAGTAGTTATGGTTTTGCAATTACCTTGCTGAAAAGCTACCAATTTATCATGCTAACTTGCCAACTGTGTTGCACCAGTCAGCTATTTGCATTTTTTGTTCTCTAGAAATTTCTAAAAATAAACTCACAAATGCAAATGCCAGAGGGTTGGAGGTTATTGGTATGTCCTACTATGGGTTCATAAAATTTTAGTAAATTCTTAAATCCTTCTAAGGCATCACATTAAATCTGTTTCACATATTGATAGTTTATCATGCGTTTACATGGTCTATACTAGTGCTGAAATGAATAGAAATGTTTACTATTCAAAAATTGTGAACATAATGACCGATTATTCTTTAAGCATTAATAGACACCAAAATCTTTGTCGGGCAGTAAGGTGATACATGAGAGATACTTTATGAAATTTTCTTTATAATTTCAAACTTCTAAATTGGCTTTATCCATCTGATCACAGCTTACTTACTGTAGTCAAACGAATATTTAAATTGTATGTTATCGAATCAAATAATGTCATACCGACTGAATAATTTCAGCACTAGTCTATACAGGCTACAAATCTACTCTTGACATTATTGGAAATATTGGGTGATTTAAATTAGAGACTGTATAAATAATGATAGTTAGATCGAGATACTCCAATAGTACAGTTAGCAAAGACCAAGATACTCTAATAAAGTAGTCACTGATGCACAACCATATCTGCATAGCAAGTACAGGATTTGATTAGCATCACTGGGAGCTATGAGTAAATATGAGATATGACACACAAAAACTACAAAACTGCAACCCAATAAGGTAGGCACAACTAATACCAAGAGAGTTCGTATACAAAAAGTGCAATAAACAAAATACAGAACAGTTTGGAGATAATTCTGTGCATTTTTTGCTTACATTTTGTGTCCTTAGCAAAGGGATTATAACTAGGGCTTCATAGATATACATGTCAGTACGAGTCAAAGTTGATCTAACATGATCTGACTTTGTGTAGCATGCATAAGCACGCCTAGTTAGGGGTATGGGGCATGCTCACTGCAGGAAATAAATATTTCAAGATTACAAATGATTTTGACACCCAAAACTTCTCTGCAGCCCAAACACTATATCAATGCTAAACTTTGACTTTGCACCGCATACAATTGATTGAATCTATGAATGTGTTGATAAACCCAAGTTGACTGTAATGTTAAGTGATCTTGCTTGCTTTGGCTTTGCTTTTAAGATCTTTTAGGTGCACTTTTTAAAGAAGCACTTTGACTGCTCTATTAAAGTACATCAATTTTTAAGCTGCAAGTTGCCAGCCACTCTTGACCAATTCAGTATACATGGTTTTTGAGCTAACTGGTCACTAAATATCCACTGGCTAACCATTATAATTTCCTCTGGTCCTTAGCAAGAAATTAAAGCAATGGATAACTTATAAAATTTGTAATACCTCAAAGCTGTTCTTCATTTTCATTTGTGACCGGATTTTGGAAAATCAGCCTTAATGTCACATTTTACAGCTGGAATATTTATAATTAAAATAAGGCTTTACAAACTTCAACTCAGCTTTACAGTGATTAGACCAGTGTTCAGTATCCTGAATTACAAGATATTCTGTGAAATATTTTACTAGGTGTATAAGTACTTTAGCTAGTGGTCACACAAATAAGTGTAGATTTCTATGTATTTCAAATGTGACATTAAACTAATTTTCCAAAATCGGGTCACATTTATAAACACAATAATACCACACATTAGTGGGTCATGCAACTCAATAAAGCATACCATACCAGTCAGCGTTGAAACCGGGTTGGGTGACCAGGTCATATGTAAATTAAATAGTGTTTGATGATGTGGGTCATAGTCTAGTCTGAGGTCCTGCTGCAACCCAGAATTCATGAGCCACACCCACTTATCAGGATTACTGTCTGTACGCATACGTGGAGCATGCCACTTATCAGTAGGTGTGTTGCAGTCTGTAGGCATGCCCAAATCTATGTCCGTTGCTCTGCAGGTTTATGTGGGATCATGCCTACTAATAGACTGTTATTGTACAGGTCATAGCTCAGTCTTGCGGCAGGCCAGCTTCTTTCATGAGCCACACCTACTTTAGTATCAGGAATGTGAGATATTCTTTGCAAGGAATATGTGGAGCTACACTAATTTATTAGTACAGCGTGTTGAAGTTTGTACTGAGGTAAGCAAAAATTAAAGGAAACATGTTTTGCTGTTTGTAAACTCACATAGAATGACTGATTGCTAATTAAAAAACTTAGTTACTTATCATATAACTACCTGTTTAATATGCTATTCAAGCCCCCAAACCGTAACTTTTGGTGCACGCCTCGGTTTATTTAATCCAGAACCAGGTCTTACTCTCTTATTTTCATAGATTCTGATCCGTGGTTAATCCGGGTCAGCCATCTGGGTCAGCAGTAGTGACCCAGTTTCAATGCTGGGCTACTAAATAGGAAGAACAATATGATATGATGTTTACACATACAGTGTAAGCTCAATATTTGAACTCCAGTTATCTGAATATTCAGATAACCAAACTCCAAAAATGATTGTACTATTAGAGTAGTGAGTATCCTAATTGGTAGTTAAAAGGTGATTTTGCACAAAATTTCAGAGTTATGAACTTCTCAGTTTTCCAAACACCAGGTGGTCTCCATGGGTTCAGATAATCGAGTTAAAGTGCAAAATGACTGTTGCATTAGAGTGCCCCTAACACTGTTTCTAGATTAGCTGTTTGGTTTGCTAAGAAGCGAAGCTGTGGAAGAAGAATATGGCCTTCAAAAGGCAGGTTGTAAAACTTAAACACGGTTGACATTAATGTCGGTAAGTTTGACAGAACAATGCTGTTTTAATTAATGACTTTGACATTATCATCGCACCACTTCTCAACTGCTAATTTTCATTCATAAAACCTTGCTTATTTTGAAGTTTTTCAGCTGGTTGATTGGCATAGATACATTTACAATTGCATGAAACCAACCAGTGTAAGAATTCTTCGGACCACTTGAGGTTGAATGATCATGAAGTCGTTGAAGCAGTGATACACGTAATTCATTACATGCTTCTTTTCCTGCAACTAATACTTGAGGACCAATCTGTAATAATTAAAGATGATAAAAGAGTAACACCAAATGAAATTACTTGTAAGTGATCTCCAGCAATGACAATCTTAGTGTTATCATCAGCTAAACCTAGTGGTGCTATGGCTTCTGGTTCACGTGTTTGAGCTCCTTCATCAATCAAGATGTGAGTGAATGGTCTGCCTTTGTAAAAACTTAGATGAGGTGCTTTCAGGAATGTGGTAATAATCAAACGACATTTTCTGATTTCATTTCGTTCCCTTTCTTCGTAACCATCAGTAAACAAATGTCTATAATGACCATGATATAAAACATAATCCTTGGTAGTCAGTCTCTTAACAGAGCACCTAATGAAACCATCCTCCAACATTGGCCCAAAGTAGTTATCAATATAAGTGTCTGCTGATTTCAAGTGACTTGTACAAATAAGAACACGACTATGGCGTATTTCAAGAAATTTGACTGCTGCAGTGACAAGCAATCGTGTCTTCCCAGTACCAAAAGGACCAGTTACTAAGAATGGAACACTGGAGTCACAGGCCATTATCTTCTTCAGTGCTAACATTTGATACTCCTTGTCCAGCAGGTTGTAAGAGTTTACTTTAGGCAATTTTTTTTGTTGAGGAGGGGGATAAAAAGGAATAAGACGTTTTATCATATTCAAAGTCAATCTGTCTAATGATCTGTGAAGATTACAATAGTAAGAATGCTTCAATATGAAATGTACAGCAAAACGTGGTAAGGTTGCTTCAATTTTACTCTTCAATACACAAAACTCCTCATCAGTAAACTTAACATGTACCACATCCAGTTCATCATAGCTGAGGTTGTACTTGAAAACTTCAGCAGATATTCTGATAGTGTCATCAACTTTGATCTCAGCACACACTGCATTTTGCTGGATGTATGCTACATCATCACTGTCCAGCCCAACCAAACTCCCATATCTCTCACCTTCTTCATCAAACAAAAACACATCAAGTGGCTGATCACACCTACAATGTAAGTATACATCACAATTATAATGCAGTGTGGGAAGTGTTTGGAATTTTACTTTTTACTTGAATTCTCAGTCAAAGAACAAATGATTATTATTTAGTTTGTTTTCCAGCTTTATAGTAAAAATGAGAGTATGATGGGAATTGAAGGCCTGAAAATAAAGTATTTATGGTTGGTTAGTTGCATCGGACTATGGTACATAAATTACAGATAATTCCAGTGACAAAACAACAACAATGAAGCCATCAGATGTGCTACCCAGCAACACCTTTTTCATATAAGAAGACATAATACAAAGAATGATAAAAGTGTTGCACATACCAGTGGTGGATCCAAGGGGGCACCCCCCTCCCAAAAACAACAAAAACAAAATAAATGATCGAGATACTCTAATAGAGCAGTCAGTCAAATACTCTAATAGAACATTCACACACGTTATTGATAATCCTCCATAGTTGCTGTGTATGAAACAAACTAGCATCTACAACACTATCCCATGCATGGACACACTTAGCTTGCTAAGGATATTTTAATGCACATGGTCTTGTGTATGCCATTCTTTAGGTCCATAATAATTATACATACTTATTAGCCATAACTAGCTGAACTACTCATGACTGCACTTATCTCTTGATCAATGCAGAAAGCAGTATGATTTATAGATATTTGTGCATAAAACTACTCTACATCAAAATTTCCATACCTGAAACATATCAAATAGCTATAGCTTCTGGGGGAATGTGCCCTCCAGACCCCCTGCTCTATCTACCTACTACCCTGGTGCACCCCCTTGCCAAACCCTGGATCCGCCCCTGCATATTATGTGGCATGTGAAAAAGGCACATGTTGGGATCAAGTATGGGCGTAGAAATAGGGGGAAGGGCTCAACGCCCTCCCACTTTGAAGAGTAGAGGGGCATACCCCACTTTTCCAATTAAAGTGCAGCAACTATTGCAGGGGTTTCCCTAAAGAGCGGTAGAGTGGTGCAGCACCGCTCTACTTTACTAATGTGGTAAAAGGAATGTGTATAATTAGCAAATTGACTTTGATGTTTGTAACAAATTGACAGTTTTACCGCTCTATTTTAGTTTGCTGGGGAAAGCTCTGTATTGTACCTCTTTTTAGCCATACTTTACCTTGATTTAGTATGATTAGTGCTAAAGATTATGAAATAGACAAATTTCACACTTTATAACGTACAATAATAACTGTTACATAATTTATCCCCTAGCAACCTGAATTTTGCATAATATGAAGGTGACAATATCTAAAGTAACTTTTTAAAAGGATAGCATAAACGTGTCTTAAGATATGACATCTTGAAGTTTGTAGTTTTCCCATACATATCATGTGGGGGGCAACAGTTGCCCCTTCTGGGCAATCACTTAATCGAGGGATTTCAACATATGCAAAAAGCAAAAATTCAAAAAATTACGTCAATTTTTACATAATTTGTAGGTGTGAATGTTAACAATAATCTCTCCAATTTTTAAAAGGATAGTGTATATAGGTCATAAGATGTGACAGTTTTGAACCCCGTGATTTATGTGATTGCCCAGAAAGGGCAACTGTTGCCCCTCTCATTGACAATGTATGGGAAAATTATAATTTCAAAAGATATTTCATGACTTATATATGCTATCCTTTTGAAACTTGGAGAGGTGACTATAGACATTGCCACCTACAAATAATGTAAGGTTGCTAGAGGCAATAGTTAATTTTTAAACCAGGTGCATGCCCACAGCTGGCCGAAGGCTGGCTGTGGGCACGCGCCTGGTTTACTGAAATTGTTTTCGTAATAAACGTGTGTGTATACCTATCTATGTTTGTCCGTACGCACCCACGTGAGCAAAATTGTTAAATAATGGTAAAAGCAGCTTTTATGTAAGGAGTAAAAGCAAAATGAAGTCTGTATTAAACTTCTGCACAGGTGAACTTCGCTCTGAGGTAGTTTCTTTTCGGCGGACTGAAATACGGGTGTGGCGACTTTCCTCAGACTTCGTAAACTACCTTCCCTTTGAGGTTTTCAGGCGTTTAACAACTGAAAAACAACGGTGCAGACCTTGTACACTATCAGGAATAGCCTATCACTTCGAGTTGAAAGGGGGCGTATCCCTTATGTACGCGAACGAAAATGAAGAGTAGCTTTGAAGCTTTGTCAAGAGAATTTGTAGGAAAAAACACGATAGTCAAACTATAAAACAGTTTAGAAGATACTTCTGTGCGTAATATGTTGGTAAATGCGGTTTGTTTAAGAAGCGTTTCCTTAGCAATGCATAGCAATGTACTTGAACGAATCACGGAAATTTCATGAATTACAAAATACGAGAATTAGCTTATAATATTATTGTACAATCCAAAACTACCCTATTGTAAAATAGTAATACATAGTTGGTTAATTCATAGTAGCATACATAGGCGGCGGAAAGGGGGGGGCTAGGGGGCTGAAGCCCCCCTTGGTCTGCTGAGGGGGGGCTTAGCCCCCCTCAGAATGATATCACACCGAAATTATCTTTCTTGGAGTGGGGCTAAAAACCGTGATAAAGATCGAGATACTCTAATAGAGCAGTCACTCTAATAAAGTAGTCAGTATGTAGTAAGGACCCGCCGATTATGCTCATTATTTTACCTATTATGCTATGCTGCACGGCTCAAAATTTTGCCTATTATGCTTAAATTAATGCCCAATATTTACCTAGTATGCTCAAATTATGCTCAATATTTATACCTCAGTTCTCATGTTTTTCTAGTAAATTTGCACTTTATGAGAAAACAGTAAGTTGCTGAAGCATAGACTCTAAATCCCTGCTTGTCAAAATCCAAGTCACGGAAAAGATCGATATACTCTAATAGAACAGTCAGCTGTCTATTATTTTCTGACTGTTCTATTAGAGTATATCGATCTTTTTCTGTGATATATTTTGATAAGCAAGAATTTATGGTAATGCACAAGTGTTCTGCCTATTAGGCCCCTATTTGGTGATTATTAGTTTCTCATCCACCACCCGCATCCTTCTTAAGCTACCGCATGGTAAGCCATTATTTACTCTGTGCATGCTCAGAAGAACACGTGATACCAAACTGTTATAATTGTTTGTTGATGAACGCTACAATGCGCTAAATATCGCCAGGAGAACTGTTGTTTCCTTAGCAAATTGCTGCAGTGCCAGTTGCAATCGTGTTTTATCGACTTCATCAAAGCAGGCTTTCAGTTGACTGTCGAAAAACAGTTGGCGATCACGAAAAGTAGTGAAGGAAATGTTTGTAGTAAGAAATAAAGACAATTTGGACAAGGTCTGTACATCAGTGTGTTAATATTATAAAATAATGGCATAATGGTAATACCCTCCCGCCCGCATCATAATAATTAGAAAGGCTGGATGAGAAACTAATAATCACCAAATAGGGGCCTTATGGTAGCATTATGCTCAATGCTCATTATTATGCCAGCATAATCGGTGGGTCCCTAGTGTGTAGCAAGCTATGTAAGGATTTTTATGTAGTTTATCAGCTAAAAATGGTAGCTGGTGAGGTGGAAAGCTCTTGTCAGTTGGTTGTGACCTTTTTTTTTTTTTTTTTTTGGTCTCACCTTACCAAACTATAGAAATAAGTCTGGGTCAGCCCAGCCCCCCCTCATATCAACTACTTGCTCCGCCGCTGGTAGCATATACTATCTATGGTTAATCCCAGATGAGTTAGCTAGCTGCATGGCGCCTGGTTTTTAGAAGTAGCACAACATCAACTTGTTTCATCATGAAATTTGTCTATCGGTTTGCTTTGCAATGTATTCATTCTGTCTCCATTAACAGATGTACCTTAAGGTGACTAAATTTAGCGAAACACTAAATTTAGTGATTTTGTATATTGGCGAAATTAGTGCATGCAAAATTTAGCAATTTTATGAATTGTGAATTGATGTGATGAATTAAGCATAAATTTTGCAGGTTTAGCGTGTACTAAATTTAGTAAAAAAACCAAAATCACTAAATTTAGTCAACTTAAGGATCTATGTATAATCAAGAGCATCAGTCTATCTGAAATGCCTTCATTTACTGATGTATCTTGTGCAGTATCTAAGAGTCTATAATCCAAATACACATGGTCTGCTGAAAATGTTCTTAAATTCAAAATCAAATCATATAAAATTCTACCCCAAAAATCCTTAAGTATTGGCATATGCTTTGCATGCTCGCGCACTAACCCAGCTGGTTTTTGTGCGAGATAAACTTTACTGATTGAGTAGATACTTATGTACCTTTCCTTCAACACTCTTTCATGTTCATGCTCCTCATAATACAACAAGGTGTGGAACTTGTCTACATAGTTCTCCCTAGTAAGTGGTTGGGTCAACAGATCTTCTTTTAGTTCACTCTCAGGTGGTAACTCATAGTCAGGCTTATGTTCAAGCGTAGTCAGACTAGCTCCACCCTACAATGTAACACGCAATCAACAGATTTGTTTACAGTAAAGCTGCTAACCAAGTTGGGCTGGTGTGGAGGCCGTGGAGGACGCCGTGGAGGACGCCTGCGATCTACAAATTACTAAGGATAAATAAGTAAGTACCTTTTCTACAACTTACGGTTTAATTTAGCCTGTTTTTCTCTGTTCCATTCACTTAACTCTAAATCATTATGAGCATATGTACACTGAGGTCTTGGACAAGGATCATTACAACATCGTCTAAAATTACCATAAAATTGCAATGTATTTTCAGGAAAAGGTCTTAGTAGAAGTCCTAAAATATACAGTTAATGGTGACCAATAATAACATTAACTATACCAGATTAATTCACAACTTATAGCTAAGCTGAGCTACGGTAAAAGAGTATGGCCTTCAAAAGCAACTAGTGTGAGAAAATGTAACATCAACAGTGGTGAAATGGCTGCAGAGTTTTCTTGGCTGCCACCTTTCTTTTCACACTACTAGGAAAAATATACTCTTTTTCACAGCACAGCTATTTTGGATTAGATATTCTGTTATTCTATTATACAACTGCTCTAAAGAGTAACTTGTTCGTGTGTGTGAATGGATAACCAACAGTAGCAGTATGTCCTGTTAACTATTGTGACTTTAGCTGCTGCGAGATTTTATCACCTTTCACCATTGTTTGTTACATATGTTGACTTTTGCATTATAACTCCTTGATCAGAAAGTTTGTATCTTAGAATTTTCATAGGTGGTATATGCGGCAACAATTCATACTTATAATTTTTTGAAAGTGACATAACTCCCCAGTGCTCATCCAATCTATACATAAATTGGATGGGATATGCGGTGTAATATAATCATATACTGCTCTCCAAAATTGGAATAAGCATCTAAAAGAAAAAGGAGCAAGATGATTTTGAAAGCGTGTATTGGCTGTGTCCCAATTTTCTTTGCAAAATTCATTTCTGTCAGGGTACAAATCAGCTACAAATAATCTTGTATAATGTCTATTAAGCATTCGCACCAGGATTTTGTTTCATTGGCTTCATAACACAGTACAGTCCCAACTTTGACACATTACCGTGTACCTAAGTAGTTTAGGTAGGAGACAGACGCATACCTGACTCTTCATGATAAGTAACCATCACTGAGTTGTGGTCTATGCCACCATTCCACCAGTGGTGGGCGTAAGGATGACTACAACCATTACTCCACAAAGTTAGAGCAAACTCTGCTGTGGTATAGAACTGGTAGCACGTCCAACACACTTCACAGCATACTTCAGCCATACTTCAGCACTGCAAAATGACACACAGTTACACTGGCCACTTCATCACACAGATAAAAACCCTTGGGAACCACCCAGTGCTTAAAGTGAGATTATTTGGAATTACCATAAAACCACATGAGTAATCTTACAGTGCACCAAAACGAATCAATTACAAAGAGGTCACAAGTGCTAATTTTGCTTTAAAAATCCACAGCATGGGATAAATTGACATTGTAATTTTGAGTATCTAAATTTGTAGCATGTAGACATTCTTCAATGCAGTTAAAGAATCAGCTTGCTAGTGCATATAAAAATATAGTACTCACAGCTGATGCACAGCCTTAACACAAAAAGCAGTTTGTTTCAATCATGCAAGTTACATACATATTAGTATATCAAGCATGCTGAATGTGTATGGCACTTACAGAATTCTAAACTGAATTCAATAAAAGATATGTACACTCAAGCTAAAAGCCATTGATAGGCGGCATGCCCAACAATTTTCAACAAAGTTAACAGACAACGGTTATTGCTAACCACAGTAAAATTATGGGTATTACTAATCAACATCACCAGCTACTTATCTCACCAGCATGCTACATGATAGAATCCATTGCTCTGATATAAACACTAGTAACTGCATGCAATAAACCAATTCTTCCTGCCATAGGCCACAAACACCCACAATACATTGCGCACTGATGTGACAAGTCAGAGCACTACGTGTTTATTAGAATGTATTCAGTATACATACATGACCTGTTTATACACACTTAATTTGTGATTCTTGGTTATAATGCTACAAGTATGCTTCTACAATACTATCTGTGTCTGTGTATATGTACATGTATATGTACTTGTGCATTTGATTCAGTTCAAAAAGTTGATTTCTCCTATAGATGGTTTTTTAATGCAAGAACCTCACTACACTGTGATACCATTCTCCACACAGGAGGATCTGCTTTACTGTCTTCTGAGTACAAACTACATCTGCTTTTCAACATGTAATAACTGGTTATCAGGGTATACATATGGAACATGTAAAGTAAGCAGTCTAATTAAGCAGATGCAAATTAAACAGTACCACAACTTGGGGATTTTTTACTCACATTGCAATTTTAGCAGATGAAACAGCTACTGTATACCCTGGGAAATTATTTTCAAGGCTGAGCAAAACAAAATTTTGCAGATTTGCAAACATATTGAATTTATTTAGTTAATAATCAACACATTAATATTGAAAGGGAGATGCCCCCAAAAATATGTAAAATGCTTACAATGATGTAAAAACACAGTGATTTTCATGTATTTTCAAAGCACCCACAACATTATGTAGTGGTACCCACAAAAAACGGTCTGCTAATTACTCACATACCCCTAAGGAATACTCCATCATTTTCATGGCTGTAGCTGCAGCGGATACGTGGGCCTAGCATAGTTTCTGACCCTGGCTCCCAATGCGTAATAATTGTGGGATTCACCCATTACCAAGACTATGGAAATTCACCTTAAACCAATTAGTCTAAACACAAAAAAACAGTCTGGAACATTGTGAATTGCATGAAGAGTTGATGCCCTAGAGTGGGCCATTCAGTTTAAAGACAAAAGTTAAGGAAAGCTGCTTTGAGAATAGTGCCGCATGAGTAGAATGACTTTTTTCTAGTTTCTGTAGGCCTATATAAACAGACACCATGTTTCCTAAACCAACTTTTAGTGGGTTTCTCGGGCGTTTTTGACCTTACCATACCGGTAGAAATGCGGAATTCCGTTAAAATCAGTAAATTTTATTAGGTACACAATCCCAATGGCTATTTTCAATATGGCAATCCCAAATGTATTTTATGGAAGTCTAAATATTTCAAAGAATATTAACCCCTAAAACCTCAAAATCAGAAAAAAAAAATTACATTTAGGATATGATATATTATGGTACCATATATGTGGTTCATTGGCATCTGCCAAAATAATCCCTGTCATGACTCAAATGTTCCATGGCTAATGCCAGTAAATGATTTGAGGAACCTATTAACAGTCCACCAATAGCCAAACATATGAAGAAGTTTGCGGACATTTGCTATACTTTTATCGATGGCAAAAATGCCAGCTGGAACAGGCATGTCCAATACATTTTGATTGAAAAACCATTAAAATTTTAAAATTAATTACCGTGTACCACTTACCTCGAGTCTGTTTAGTAACTTTCCGAATTTGATACATGTAGAGCAACTCTCTGCGAGTACAATGATACCAAAAGAAGTCCAATTCATGGAAATTTAGATACGTCAAAATGGCCTAAACTGACCGGGTGTAGGAAATTTCCCCATACACTTTGTATTGGGCGTTTCGGGGGCATGCAATAAAATTCATAACCTGCGACACGTGATAGATACCTCAGATTCCGAACCAGATTTGGAAAGAGCAGTGAATAGTGATTAAGATGAGCTATAGCAGAAGGAAATCAGAGGAAATTTAAGTGCATCATTTTAAGGTTGAAAATCACTTACTTTTTCTATGGCAAATTGAATGGAGGTTATTGGAAGGGAACGCTCCGGAACACTCTGAGCTATTTCGATGTCTTGACAGCCATTAACCTTCACTACATTAGTGTTACAATGAAACAAAAGCATTGTGAATTAGTTCTGCAGGTTAGTTTGCGAAAATCACATTGTTCCGTGATTAAGGCAAATTATGTCCATGCCATGTAGTAAACTTCTTCATATACATGATTCCTGCCAATTTAAGTGTACAATAGGAAAGACATTTATTAATTTGATATTTCATCTCCAATGTTACAGTAACTGACTACTGGAGTTCTTTTGTGTCAGCCACTTTGTTGAGCAAACACAGCATTTTAATTAAAAAATCTTTGCCTTATTCAAACTGTGGGCAGAGAGGCAAACTCTGCCCAATCCTGTGATGATGGAATTGTTTCCATTACTGAAGAAGCATTACCACGTAACAAATTTTCCACAACTGTAGCTGTATTGCATGTAACCCATGCATAACAAATGACCCTGCAGAACGTCACGAAACACCTGAGTAACTGAAGTTATCACGTGATGCTGTCACAAACAAACTGACCACATAACCATGTGGGCCACCATAGATAACCTATGGAGCCACCATTTCATTGTGATAAAATTACCGGCTGTGATTTATGCGTAACTAATATGTCTCCACCAACCGGCATTTCGCCTGCTGTCTTACTAGCTATTAAAACTACTTACGCGTCAATTGTGAAGGGCTCGCCCACCAGCAGCCTTGTAGTGTAGCCCAGTCAATCACTTAATCAATTGCCATTGTGCATATATTCTGGCTCGTCCCTTATTGAATCTCCGCTTCAAGTACGCACATTGCTACGGATTCCCCCGGATATGGGGAATAATGAATTTTATGTGTACGCTATACAGATTAGAGCTGAAAGTATACATATGTCATAGCAAAGTGATATATTGCAATAAAAACAATTACAAAGTTCATAGTTTACCACATAATATACATAATATAACAGTCAAACTGTTTTAAGCACACAAATCGCTCCAAGCATATGTACACTTAGTTTGGATTGTACAGCTTAGCTATATGAGTTGATGCCGGTATACAATATAAAATTTATTGTTCATCTGTGCTAGTAACCACACTAGCATACAAATTGTTCCGAGCTTTAGACACCTCATAACGAAGCACAAAGTACGTTATAACAAACAAGAACGAGCCCATCATGTAGAACCCTGGAAAAGTTATCAACAGAGCCCATTTCCTGTCCAGACCAGCTTGCACAAACACAGACACTAAAACATTAAAGTTTCCACCAATCACAGTGATAATAAATAGATAGACAGCAATTACTGAGCCTTGAATGAGTGCAGGTACAATATCAACTACCACAGCTACAGTGACCCCTATCCACATCTCGCCAAACACAAATGCTGGTAGAAGTATCAGGAAACACCATGGGAATGGTAGGAATAATGCTCCAGCTGCAAATGGTGCAGCAATCATCTAAAGCAACAACAAAAAATAATGCAAAAAATATTATATATAAACATTTAAATCACGAGACGCTATCATCAAACACACAAACAACACTAAATTAAATAGATGATCAGTCCCAAGTATGAATAAGAGTGTCATCTCCTATGGTGAAATTATGACTAAAATATATAAGGACAATTACATAATTGACTGGTACCTTGTATGAATAAATATTCACGCTAGTGTGGGTGGGATGCTATTTGAAATTTCTTTAATAACAAAATACCATATAGCTACACAGCCACCTCAATGAAACAAATACCGGCCTAATCTGCAATACACACATATACAATAGTAATATTTCAATAGAAACTACACAGACCTGGCTTAGTGCAAGCACCCATAGACGATGATGAGGTTGTCCATATTTGGCAACTAAGTCAGCTGCAAGTCCACCAAGAAATGCTCCGACAATTCCCCCGATGGCAGGTATCCATGACATAAACTCTGTTATCTGATCACTACTGAGACCTTTATCATTAGCATAAAACAATTGAGCATTGTAGCCCCAAACATATCCCCCAGCGTTCCTGACACCTCCTGCTACTATCAGCAACCACAAACCAAATGAAAACATGGATGGATAGACTGCCATCGGCTTGTAACCACAAAACAAACTTTTTGGAAAGAAGTTAAGTAACAGTAATAGTGTTCGGTCCTTGAAACTCAGACTGCTTGCAAGTTGTCTCTTCTTCTGTACTTCATTGACTTGTCTCTTTGGTTCTTCAATAGTCAACAAGATGAATGGAGCAATAGCAACACCAAATCCTCCAGTAAGATAAAACACCCAGTGCCAACTCAGTTTCTCAGCCACTTGGTTGCCAATAGCAAACGCAGCTCCATATCCAATGTAGATACCCCAGTTATAGATCCCCAGTACAATACCGTGTAACTCCTCAATAGGTAAATAAGAAATATATGAAGAAAAAATGCGTGCTACTATCACATAGCGTAATGATGATGTAATGAATAAGTGTTGTGATTTGGGTGCACGAATGGTACATCAAGGAATATCTATGTAAACCATACAAAGCCATGTACCGTATATGACCGTATTAAAGCCGGGCTCAAATGCACGCAGGGGCTCAAATATACGCCGGGTACAGCTAGTGGACTGTCATAATAAACGCCAGGGCTCATTTAAACACCGGGGTGCTAATGATATGCACTGAAAGGGGTTCTAAACTCGTGTCAGCTGCTAACTATACAGTGATGTCTCGTCACCAGTCTTATGATGTCTTGTCTTGTTCGACTATGCCTTCTCTTCTGGTGATGGCCATAGCGTATTTATCGTGGTTATTGTCATCTTTCCGCCCGACTTCCAATGTTTCACCCAGCAGAGGAGTCCAAATGGGTTTATGTACGTGATGGGCTATGGATTTCGTATTTCGTAGGTACTTGTACTGGCACCTATCATTCTCAACGAGTGGCTAGTAAGAAATAAACGCCCGGGTCAAAATTAACACCGGTCTCGTTTAAACGCCGGGTCAAAAATTGGTTTATAGGAAATAAACGCCCGGGCTTCTATACGGTCATATACGGTACATAGTTTGGTGACAGTCATTAAGAGCTTGACTTGGAAAAATTTGCACTGATCATAACCATAATTTGTATGTGGGAGTAATTTACTCTCCTATATTACTCACAAAAGAACACATCGTGAAAATTATATATTCACAAACTCATACTCACTTTTGGAAAGTAATTGACAATGATACAAGCAGCAAATGGAGTACAGCCGGCTGAACTGGATAAAATTAATAATGTCACAGATAATTTGTATATACAGTCAATGAGTTAGTATACACTTGTATTCATGTAATTCTTGAGATAAGTCACATGATAGCTACAAGTCAGTGAATTTTTGTAGTGGCTTTGGTGTATATACACACACACTGCTTAACATGGGAGATTGCTTACTACATATACTATGTTTAAATGGAGTGGGGCATTTTCACGGATGGTTAACATACATCGATAACCAAATAATACAGAAGTTTTAATCCTTGTCATTGACAGTAGCTATTCTGTAATCCAATACTCAATGGAACAAAGAGTTATATGAAAGCAGTTGCATTTAAGCCATGTCATGAACGTCATAACACAAACAAGTTCTATTACGGATGTCACAGCCATGAAACTGTATACACGGGTAATTATACTTGGCATCCTTCAAATTAGTAGTAAATTGTCAAAATGCATTAATTGTAAATATACACGATTGAAAAGCCAATGGATTAGCAAGGCTATGATGTTGTCGGTACTGCTGAATTGGGGAGAGTTTTAGAAATACCCAAGGCTATTGAAATAATGATGACCACTGCATGACTATTGAAAACAGATAATAAACAGGTATACAAATGATAAACAGAAAGACAGTTTAATGAACTCCCCCGCCAAATATTCTAGATATTGTATATGAAATTGATTTCTTATGGCTGCAATTAAATCTTGTCTAATTTTCTACTCGTATATGCTTACCCTATTGCCACTCCAAACCTGGCCAATACCAATTGCCAGTACTCTTTAACAAAACCAGTTATACCTGTTAGAACACTCCATATTATCAGGTTTATACACAGAAATATCTTTAAGTGGTGGAAGTCGGCAAGTACACCCATGAAAAGTGCAGACACAGCAAAGATGTTGTCAAACACTGGTCCAGCTACCAGCTGATACTGGAATCCAGTACCATCATAGTTGTAGGCACATGGATGATGCACAGTCTTGTTACCAAGTTGTCCGAGACTGAAAGTGATGTTTGCAGTTGAGCAAAATGACTCGTTAGCACTGCAAAAGTAATAGAAAACACATGCTCACAAACACACAGCACAAGAATCAAACAGCACTTAGTAAGTTCTCCCTAAAGTGATGGGTGTTGCCCAAAATGCTGTTGTTAAAAATTATCACAGCAAAATGACAGAGGACAGATGAAAATCACTTTCATGGGATAGCCTTAATGTATCTAACTTATAATTCCAGTAATAAAAACAAGAAAACATTCACAGACAGCTACACATTGAATTTTAATGAAATCATTAAAGTTGGAATTATTCCTGCCAGACAACTATAGAGGTCAAATGAAGTAATAGCGCACTGCCACCATTTCATGCCACAATAACAAACACACTGTGCATGGCATGTGCCTTTCCGGTTCCGACAAGTATCCACCTTTGACAAGTATCCACCTTTTGTTCTTTGCCTTTCCTTTTATCATCAATTACAAGTCTTCTTCTTCTTCATGCAAGGAAACCATACCAAGTTCTGCATTGACACTTTCTTCAGAGGAGTGTATTTAGATGCCACGAAACTATATTTGAAGCACTTAAGCCACTGTAGGTGGAGAAGATAAGTGTAGTTGCACCTATATCATTGGTCTGACAATGCCCCTAACGATCAGAACATGCCACCTCAAACTTAACAATCAGAACATGCAGTGGCCATGCCCTTAATGATCTAACTGCAATAATCTAAGACATGGCAAACCATGCTGTTGCTCACTCGAGATAAGCGGTGAGATCAAAATACTCTAATAAAGCAGTCACAGCCACAGATCTATAGCATAGCTAAAAAATAACAAGTATAATAAAAGTATTAATGTAAAAAATGAAGTAGAGTTTCACGATAAAATATAGTGAATAAGAGATTTGATATGCTGGGAGTTATTACAACAACATAGCTATGTGGAAAAATCCCTACTTTGGCATTGAACAGATGGTAGTAACATGCCAATGTAGGGATTGTCCCACGTAGCTATGTTGTAATAGCTACCACCATTGTTTTAACGTATAGTGGGAAATTTTCAAGGGATGAAACTTTCGTGAAACTGTGCAAAATACGATTTCACGTTTTTTAATCCACGAAAGTCTAGAAAGCGGGCAATAGCTATGTGTATTAACTGAAACATTTCACGATTATATTTCACAAAGCTATTGTTGCTCGCGAAATTCGCAAAAGTTTCGTCCCTCAAAATTTTCCGGCTATACAGTATCCTAAAAGGTTGTATTTTATATACGCATGGTAATAGCTAGTATGCACATATCTATGTGCACAGGACATGGCATACTTGGAAAAATTATTTCTTGACCGCATGATTGCATGTGACAAATAGCTTCAAGTAGCTAGGCTCTCAATTTAGTTTGAACAGTGTGAAAAGAGAAACTCAGGGTGGTATTCAAGTCCCATGTTGTGTTTATCAACCGACATTGATTACAATCAAACATGAAGCACTAGTAAGACAGCCTTGAAAACACTTTGAAAGCAAGTTCTCTACTTGCACAGCTAATGTTGTGCACATTTGCTCAGCTGTGATATGCACAACAAGTCGGCATGCACATATATACTAACCCTTTACTGCACAGGCTACTCCATCTATTGAGCTGATGCTGTGACAAGCTATAGTTTGCAGTGAACCTTCCCTGCACATCATCGTTCACCATACACTCTTGATTACCATATTGCAGCTCCTGGGCGACTGGCTCTGCTACTATTGATAGTGAGAACTTGTCTAACTGGTTTACCGCGTACGTGAAGAACAGCAGCGTCAATACGTAGGCTGCATATGTCCTGTTAGGTCTTGTATTTGATGTATAAATGCCTCCCTTTTCAAACTGAGCACTCAACGCAACATCTTTGAAGTTTCCATCCACCAAACATGCTTGTCTTTCCTCGTGACTCGCATCCATTTGCACCAATCACACTATCACGCTAAGATGACGTAATTGATGTCCAGTGTAGAGAGCGAGGAAAGAACAGCCAGGAAAAAACTGAAGAAATATGTTCAACGCGGAAATGTCAAGAAACTAAGGAAGTTAATTAGTCAAACTAATTTTGACTTCAACTTGATAGTCGACAGAAGCAAAGGATGGGGTGCGCTTCATTTAGCATGTGACCTTGGTCAATGGGAGATAGTAACATTTCTGGTAAAGAATGGATCAGATGTGTCATTTTTAGACAGTAACTTGATATCCCCAGTGCATATCCTGCTACACAAGGCATGTAGCTGGGTCAAGTATGATTATTCTGAACCTGAGGTAGGAGCTATGCTCGAGTGTACTTTATTGGTACTTCATGCTAGTCAGAAAATTGATGCTGATAGTTTTAAATGGACTGACAATGAAGATATGGCAGTAATTGACCTTATAGAATATCTGGTAGACCAACTAACAGTTGTCAAGTGTGATCATTCATTGTTGGATGAACTCTTAGGACATTTGTCACATATTTCAGTTGATGGTTCTTGGAACACCAAAATTAAGGAATGCTATTTTGATGATGTCAGTCAAGATCCTTTTGAAGGTTACAGCTCTGATGTGGAGTATGCGTATGAAAACTTTGATACATTTGCTGATAGAATAACTAGAGAGCGACAGGAAAAAAAGAGAGGGAAATGTGAAGAGGAGCATGTAAACAGGAAAAAAGCTAAGAAATCCTTCGGCCCTCCATTGAAACTGAAACCAGAGTCCCCTAAACTTGATGTGTTAAAGGTGAAAAAGGAAACATATGAGGAAAATTATCAACTGTTTATTGGTAAAGAACATTCTAGTGTATCTTTTGATGACATACCCTGGCCTGGTGGGAGTCATGCTACCGCAGCTGAACAAGCTAAAGTCTGTTTGTATTCCAGTGATCCACAAGTGTCGAGGAGTGTCGTGAGAGATCAACAGCGTCGGTGGCATCCAGACAAGTTTGTACAACTCTTTGGACAATGTCTCAGTGAAAATGAAAGAGATAAGATATTAGAACATGTTAAGCAACTGTCACAGGCTATTAATGATTATGATAAAGTACCATGATGTTAATTTTTTTTTTTAGAGAATAATATTTACAAGTACAACATTTCAATTAAATAAAAGTCTTTGCCTTGCTCAAGCTGAGCAGAGAAGCAAACTCTGCCCAATCCTGTGACAATGGAATTGTCATTACTGATGCAGCATTACCACGTTGAACACCCTTCTGAATCAACAATTGGGTGGCCCTATTATCTCCAGACTACTACATTACCCAGGAACGTTAAAAAAGTAATCCTATATATTATGACTGTTATATCATTTCCACTATTTAGCAATCAAGGATAGACGTAATTGCGGTTGTCTTATGACTGTATAATGATAAATTAGCTACTATGTTGACATGTAACTAACCGCTGGAATGCGGAAGTAATTTTTGTTTACGTCAGTTCCTAGCGCAACTATGTTCCATTTAAATAGCACTAATCAATGATGACCTCTGTTTGTACAAGCTGCGGAGTCGTATGTGCCCAGAATAACAGTGTTACGAGAAGAAAGTGAGTTTAATATGTTATTGCAATGCCAATGGTACTATTCTCGCGTTAATTCAATGCGGTTGTTCGATGCGCGGCATTCTCAAAACCACTAATCAACCCGCGCTTTTGCATCAAGCAAGTCTGCGAGAAAAGAATCTTAGTTGTACATTGTAATAGTTCTACTTCCAATGCTGAACGGAAAGGGTGGCGTCGCGGGCTTGATGGTATTATACTAAATATAATACCCATGGGATTGTTTATAATGTGGTAACAGGAGCTTATAACTGCACAGGCATCTTACAATATACTTGGTCAAGGTGTGGTGTGTGGCGGGCTTATTCAACTGTCAGGCAAACTCATGGCCTTGCATCCACACAATTGTCAGCAAAGTAGCAGTGTCTAGTCAGGATTTTGTTGTAACAAAGCAGTGGTCATCAATATTATTGTGGTTTTAAGTTAAAGTGACCTCAGACCACTGACCCCTTTGTGGTTTAGATAGGTGGGAAAGGTGAACCCAGCAGGTGTTTCATGATTTATCACGTTCAGTGACCCTCAGTTATCTTGTTTATAATATGGGATATTTGTGTATTGGATTGCATGTACTGTGAAACTCATTATAAAATGAATTTCTTTTTTTAGGCTGTGTCTTTAGTGTAATGGCTGCTGCACAAGTGATGATACAAATGAAGCACGAGGATGAGTTTGGGTTTTCATGTCCTTCTGCACCCCCACCCAGTCCAGAAATTCCCATGAAAAGAAATATATTCAGCTGTATTAACTTAACAATGGACTCTTCAAGAACTTCTGCCTATCACAGAGAACAAGATGATATTGAAATGGATCCAGATGAACTGATGTTTAACTCTCACAACAGTGGTTCATTACTGTCATACCAAATCCCTTCTAATTTCAGTGTGGGTAGTTTTGATTCAGTGTCTGCCACCCCAAGTCTGTCAGTACCTTCAAATAGTTATTGTGAACAATCTGAGACAACTCTTCAAGCACGTATGGGTCGAATACAGATCAGTGGTTCTCCCACGAAAAAGATAATTCTTTGTGCAGACAGTCAGCCCCTTCCCACTGGATCAGGAAGTTTCATATCAAGAGATGTTCCATCCAGCCCACCACACAGTCCAGCAAGAAAAAGAAAAATATCAGCTCACAGAAGCCAAGAAGGGAACTTTTCGTTTAGTCCATCCCCGAGCAGTACAACTGACATGGATCAAGGTGAAGTAGAAATCATGGAGAAGAAACGATGTATACTATCGGATGAGCATTTGTCATCTTTTAGTGTCACCAAACCACAACTGATGCGACGAAGAAATGCCATTTGTCATCCTCAACCTCATTTAAGTATGTTCAGAAAAGATCTGTCTCCAGTCCCTGATAACTATGGTGTATTTCATGCATCATTAAAACTGGATGAGACAAGACCGCCAACAAGAAAGATTTCTGATTCACCGATATTCACATCCTTTGGTCAATTTCTAAATGTTGACAATAATAGCATGGACACTTCACAAGGTCCGGTATTCCCTCGATCTTTATGACTATCTAATCTTGTAAATACACAATACTCTGTCCATTAAATGACAGGTTTTTTTCTTTTTCATTTTTACACCTCCCCATCTTAAATTATATTCCCTTGTACAGTTTTTGTATTTGTAGATTTGTACTGTGTTATTATTAAGCAAGAAAGTTTCTGCTTTACATGTGAAAAGTGATAACTTGGGATAATATTAATTATAGTTTCCTGTTTCGAAAGTGGCATGACCTGTAATCAGATCATTCTTAGAACCCACAAGTCTGGCTTGTTTGGAGCCGTTAAACCCTGGCTGCTTAAAGACATTCATTGATCTCTGACATCAATATTGTTGATCCTGTGACAGATGTGATGGATCAGTCATAAGGGCAACTGATCACATCTGCCTATTGAGTCTTGTTAAAGGGTTGTCTCCATGGTAAACAGACCTTGACATTTCAGGTATGTTGATACCAAGCCAAAAACAAGGTATCTATCACCAAATACAATAACTCAATCAAAATATTGAATGGGGCATGAGACAGAGTTATATGAGTGTCTACCGTGCGTACGGCTTCATTTAAAAGTCGCGCACGCGACATATTAACCACGTGATCCTAAAATTTGAAATCGTGGCGGAAGAACACGCTTATTGATACCTGATTTGATTTTTAAAATGGATAGGCAAAACGGACATTCTAGCATGTATACTAAGATCGAAAAGATTGGTGAAGGCACCTACGGTGTCGTGTACAAAGCGCGGAACAAGATAACGGGCCAGTTAGTAGCTTTGAAAAAGATTCGATTGGAGAACCTAGAAGAGGGCGTCCCTAGCACAGCAATCAGGGAAATCTCATTGCTAAAGGAACTCAAGCATCCTAATATAGTTAGGTAAGTTTGTTTTGCTGTACTGAAAAACGTTTGATTTGTCTTAATTGCAGATTAGAAGATGTCACACATGAAGATGTCAAGCTCTACCTGGTTTTTGAATATATGGAAATGGACTTGAAAAAGTACTTGGACAGTCTACCTCCTGCCACAATGGTGGAACCAATGCTAGCAAAGGTAAAATAAGTCAATTGTACTGAAGTACAAAGACAAAGAACAAAACATAATTTACAACCTTATAATAAAATCTAAACAAGCATAGCTTCCAAGCATTTATTAGTACATAGCCTTTTGGTTAAGGATCATAAGTGGCTATTGAAGTACAAGCTACATATCTCGAGGTTGCTGGCATCAAAAATGTCATAGAAACCTTTTTAGTGAGATCATTGTATTCCTATTGCAGAGTTACTTGTACCAGATTTTACAAGGCATTGTATTCTGCCACTCAAGAAGAGTATTACATCGTGATCTTAAGCCACAGAACTTGTTGATTGATTCTAAGGGAGCCATCAAACTAGCCGACTTTGGACTGGGTCGTGCTTTTGGTATTCCAGTTCGTGCTTACACACATGAGGTAAACATCATATTTTTGTATCAAAGATTTCCACATTGTGTTTTAATAGGTTGTTACACTCTGGTATCGTGCTCCTGAGGTGTTGCTTGGAGCTCAGCGTTATTCGTGCCCTGTCGATGTGTGGTCTATTGGTTGCATTTTTGCTGAAATTGTAAATAAGCGTCCATTGTTTCAAGGAGACTCTGAAATCGACCAGCTTTTCAAGATATTCAGGTTTGTTGTGAATTGTACAAAAATTCTGTTGTGATTTGTTACACAGGACAATGGGCACACCTACTAACCAGGTGTGGCCTGGAGTTACTGATCTTACGGATTATAAATCTACCTTTCCTAAGTGGAATTCACAAGATCTTGGTACGGTGATGAAAAACCAGCTCACTACAGCCGGTGTTGATGTATTAAAGGTACTGCACGTGTAATTCTTGTATTAGATGGCTGCTTAGTATTAGGAGGGGAAAGGGACATCAAGCATTTTGTATCAAAAAATGCCAAACAAACTTTTGTTGTAGAGTGTTGTGTGAAAGGAAACCTATACATGCACTGTATAATCGTTTGGCTATGTGATTACAATGGGTAGGAGTTGATCATGCATCCACTGTTTGTCAAATCATAGATATTAGAGAGAAGGGATAGGCAACCGAGCGCGCACCGTGTATATCTACCATTGATTGTGGTTGAAGCACTCCTCGGTATTGATTAAATCCATGTGGACAGGATGGCAGTTTGTGGTTTAGTCGTCTTACAGTTGATTTCAACCACCTTGTAGTATTTTAGTTGATATACAAGACTTTTAATACTTCTGGCTTCTGTTGTTTAATCGTCTTGGGTGGTTTTCATCGCCATTTACGATTTTGATCATCAATGAGTACCTCCGTTTTTTGTCTACCTGTTACGAAGAACAGAAGTCTAGTTCCACTCACTGGGGAAATAGTGCTGAAGTCTTTGCAATACTTTGAAGTTTTGCACAGTATCACTGAAAGATGTTTCTCGCATAACAGCGCTTGTGTTGAAGTTGATAAATCATGGAGTAGTATTTTAAAGAACCGAGATGAGACTGCCAAAGGGCATTAAACAAGCGGAATAATAAAATGAAGTACACCATGCAAAACTATGTCACTTTAGGGTTACTGTGGCATTGTTTGCCAGTCGAAAGTGAACTTACCATGAACACAACAGGTACACAAAAAAATTGTGTCGACTGAGATTAAAACAATTGATGGTGGCAAAATCTCACAACAAGACTTACAATAGGAGTTTGCCTAGTACTTGTAAAACATAAAGAGATTGTCATGAAATACTCCACGCCCGTAGAAAGTAGTCCAGAGCAGAAGACACCATTTTGGCCTCATGAATTCACCAACGGCGGAGTGTTTCAGGGCGCGCACTAGTTTCTAATCCCTGTACTCTAATATCTATGGTCAAATGTAGTGATGTGATATTGCATGCCCTGGCTAGTTGGCATTTGTGGCCTAATTTAGTGAAGCTGACCATTTCAGCACAATGCACATACATGTACTCTACTCAAAATCACCAGCTACATGTGTGAAATTTGGAATTTTTGAGAATTTTGCAAGTGATGGCTGCTCCGTGAAATAATTATATTCATAAGTGCCACAATTAATGTCTTGTGGTGCTTGTGGGCTCTCTGGTTACATATATTGTTTCTGGGAATTAGTGAATAAAAATGCAAATACATTGCTGCAAAATTCCGAATTTCCACCACCTACACGGTGCATGAGACTAGAATGCTTCTGGTGTGTTCTCAGTCTTTTATTCGGCATTGTACGTAGTTATGTAGCTGCACATGGTAAGCCTAGTACCCACTAGGGTTGGGCGATATTGAAAATTTCCTCCCACGGTTATTGTGGAGTTTATTATCACGATTATTGCAAATATCACGGTATTGAAATGAACTATAGCAAGTACACTCAAAACGGTTTACACAGTATATTTGCATGGGTGAACTTTGTTTACTAGCTACAGCAGCTACTACACTGAACTGTAAGGAGTTTGGAAAAACCAGCCTAATTTATAGAGATGCCATGGAGTGCATATAAAATTAATTTTGAAAAGAGGTATAGTTCCTATGTATATAGCTAGCAAAGGTGAGGCCAGAATTTTCATCCCACAATCACAGTAGTGTTACATCCAGTACACATGCCCCGCGTGTATTCTAATAATTAGTGTGTCGCTTCGTGTAGTATAGTCTCGCGTTACCAAACCAATACACGCCAGGCGCTTATCGATATCCTGATTATAAGTGCCGGCTGTAATTGGTCTGGTGATATTACAACCCATTACCAGTTCAGTAGTGCAGCATATGGTGCGCAAGCAATTAGCATAAACGGCGCCCGTATTTGTGGGGTTTACCTCTGTTTGACAACGAAGGGCCACTGTTGCTAAGGAATTGTAGTGGTGAGTAGTAAATGTAACAACCTGTCACTTGTGTTAGCTGTGTTATATAGAATGGTCCTAACTCTAGTGTAATACAATATTAGGTATCTATGGAAACAGCTGCCGCCACGGCTATACTGTGCACGCTGCTACATTCCAGTAGAAGTGGTAATGAGTCGTAATGTCACCAGACCAATTACAGCCAGCACTTATGGACTTTATCCACAATGACGTCACAAGCACAAGATGGCTGCGTTATTTGGGGTACTAATGTACAGACGCCTATGGAGAAATTGTTTTGATCGATCATATTTCAGCCAGGGAAGGAGATATCGAGCTCTAAGCAACAGGTATGAGTACAAGACAACACGATAAACGATTTGTAACGCATGGTGAAAATATTCGAGATAACGTGCTTGTTTGCAATGATTTTTGTTACGTTATACCCATACCTGTTGGCTACTGGTCAGTATCTTTCTTTACGAGTGAAATATGATCGATCAAAACAATTTCTCCATAGGTGCCTGTACATTGGTACCCCAAATAACGTGGCCATCTTGTGCTTGTGACGTCATTGTGGACAAATTCCATAATCAGGATATCGATAAGCGCCTGGTGTATTGGTCTGGCAACGCGAGCGCCTGGTGTGTAGTAGTGCATGGGTTATAGGTTTTTGGTTTTTCAAAACCAAGGCAGTATCGGTTATTGCCAGCTGTATCGTCTTGTTACCGTCATACAGGTATATCGCCCATCCCTAGTACGCGCTTCATGTGCACCAAAATAAAAGTGCTCATATCGATCGATAATGTGGTGCCTGGATGCGCTCACTGATATTTAGTGAAGAAGAACCTGAAGAGTAACTTCAAGAAAAGCAAAAATAAAGAAGACGACTGGTTAAACAAAATTCTCTCGAAAGTCGTCACGGTAGAGAAGATTCAGCTGGGCTCCATGAGGAACTTGGCGAAGAAGCTACATGTAGGTATCTCAAGAACGCGATGAGTAAGCTGCACCGGTAGGAGTTAACTGGCATTATACAACCAAAAGCTACAGTACCTGGGTCACCATAAAAACTGGGTCACCACCACCATGTGCTGTCCTCCTAAACCTGTGATTTTGACAAGCGGGAGAATTACGAGATACTTCATTGATATACTGTACAAAAGTGGTATCACTGCTGTTGGCAAAGTTCTTGATATGCAAGTAAAGGCTATCATCAGTGATCAACAGTCCTGTTATTTGTGATCATGTGTCCGATATTTTACTGGTGATACAAAGCGGTGGGTTTGTACGTGGTATATTGAGCATTAGACACTACAATATTATGAACTCTTATTATTATGAGGTTGGAAGTTCAATGGAAAATGCAGCACAACTTAACTAAGGTAAAGTGCCAAGTGCTGTGTTAGTCTTGATCAAAGCTACATTACAAAGAAATGTGTTTTGGTTATATGATTTCTTTAGCTAATTTAAGATTTCAAGCTTTCCCATTCTTCCAGCATTGCAGGCAGGACTTGTGAGTGATAGCAAGTGAACAATGGCATTGTTTGGCACGTAGCAACCAGAATTAAAGCTTTCGTCAATATGACTTATCGTAAGTCACCAATCGGCACTTGTAAAGTATACAGACTACAAAGGGTATATAGAAGCTACCCAGTAACACTGTGGGCTGTTGTACCCTCTAAAACATTTCTTACGATCATTTCCATTCAATAATTATTGTTCCTAAACTGCTCTACAAGCTATGCCAGCTGGTTAACCATGCAGTTGTGTAAAATTAATTTTGTATTGAAAACCAGTATGGTTACTGGTTTTGCATCTAGCCTGAAGATCTCTTGATCAGTTGGCCTCATCTTCATGAAACTTCTGTGAAATGGAGTTATCCAATGACTGTATGTGCCACAAAAATTTCACAAAGAACCAACAAGGCATCAAAGAGTTACTCACGAATTCGCACGGTCTATCAATAATTGGTCGATTACTGAAGTACGGGGTGCCAATAATTTTCGCATGATAGACTTTACAATTTCATGATGTTCACTCACGTGAGATAAGCCGGAAGTCCATATGTCATTGCAGTGAAGAAGTAATTACAAACACTTGACAAAATGATGCTGAATTGTCGACTTGTGCTATTTTCTAGTTTCAAAATAAGCCAGCAGAGTCAAAATAGTGATTTCTGGGTTTATTCAATGTAACCACAATCCTTGTTGATTTATTCCAGCAATCTCATGGATTTTTTTCACAGTTTCTATTTCAAAATTTTCAAGTTTTTCTTATATATCTAGTATTATAGTGAATGGAGGTGTACTACTCCTTCCGGGTTTGTTTCTAAGATTCAGAAAAATTGTTTTGGAAATTTCATATTCTCCACCACCTTGTTTTCTTATTACCCTCTATGATGCATTCAGGTAGTGATGTAATGAGAGCACATAATTGTATCATGTGAGCATGCATGGTTACCATGGTGCCAGAAAGATCCAGCCACTTTTATCGATGTTACTGCAGAAACAGCCATAGAAGACGTAACTAATTATAAAAGCATATATACGGGCATACACTATAAACTCCTCGCCACCACACTTGTGTGCTACAGCCCAGGTTTTACAAATTCCATTGGCTTCACATTGTGCCCGTATAACTATTATTCAGTTTAACTAGTGTCACAGGCTTTCCATGAGCACTCAATTTTGTTTATGTGTGGCTCTGGAGCACTTACAACGATGATGTTTGTAGTGCTGTACACTGGTATTCGATCCTCCCATGTAATGACATTTTAGATGTTGGTGTAAATTCTTTGTTTGTTGACACATACTTTGGTTGATTAAGGTAACCTTGCCTTTTTAAACCTTAAAGACAGCAGAACTTGTTATGTGTTGTGCGTTTGTATGATCACAAATAACCTTATGTGTTAGAGAAGACTTTGCCTTCCAAGTAGTCAGAGTGGGCTGGGTCACAGTGTAGTGGGTGGAAGAAACAGTCAATTGTTATATCAACAACTTTGAGGTCCTAATGATGAGGTGCAATGTGTACCACAATCATGTTGTAATCAGCTTCATCAGTAAGTTTGTGTTGGCTTGCCAACATTGATTGACAACTTGTGAAAGTTACACTTCATTCAAAAACCAAATTAATGTTTTAGTCTAAATCCTTTGAAATCTGACCCATCAAACATCATTGATGTTTTCATGGCTGCTGGACAGGCCACAATGTAATTTGTAAAGGATGTATGATGCTGTTGTATATCATAGCTTGGTACTCAATAACCCGTGTCTGGTTTCCATGTATCACTAAATTCTGTCAGTACCCATTTCACTATCATTCATTAGAACTAGCTTACAGGAAACCAGTTTTTTCACCATGGACATCCTATCATGCAGGGCTTTTGGGTGTTTCCCTGGGAGTGTAAATATAGTTGTTTAACGTTTACATTGTTGTTCTCTACAGAAAATGTTGATTTACAATCCCGCAAGACGCATATCAGCGAAGTCTGCAATGAAGCACAGTTTCTTTGATGATCTTGACAAAACGACGCTGCCAGCTGCAGAGAATGTCTGAAACATTTAATACACACAGTACATGGCCTATAATACTAGTGTATGACACAACAACTGCTTCAGAGTGTAATTCTACATGCAAGTTTTGTTTTCTACTTTACAATAATATAACCTTTATTGCATGCATTCCTGTTAATTTGTTTATTGTATTGTATATATATATATATAATATTAAAATTTGATTAAAAAAATAAACATACAATATGTTTATCCATAAATCGTGTGTGAGGTGTAATATTGTTTGTGTGGTGTCTTAAAATGGTACAGCAAATAAAACTACAACGACGATTAACAAAAGGACAAGTATTACAATACAACATAATTGTGCTCTTCCTACATTAAAAAGGGAAAAAAAAGATCACTAACAAAATAAGACTTTGTTTAGTGACTTACCACTAGTTTTTTTGATTGCGAGTTCAACTCGTTTTGTAAGTGTTCTTAATCTTGAATCTGTGTGTTCCAATTCTCTATCAAAATCTTCTAGGATTCTATAATGTAAAAACAAAATGATCTTCAAATTACCAAATATGCATGGTGGGTGTTAAATAGAAACTGACAGTAACTTACACAGCTTGTTCATCCAGTTCATCACCAATGGCAACACCCATTCTTTTCAATGTCTGTACACTTTGTCCGACGTCTTCTAACTGTTCATCTTGTTTGACCATCATAGTCTGGAGAAGAAATGAATATAATAATCCCACATCCTCCATTACAGTCAGGACTCATAGTTATACAAGGCACTCTGTATTTACCTGTTGTTGATTGTGTTGCTGTTCAATGAAGCCTTGGTTAGATCTCTCCATTTCATCATCAAGCTTTCTATATCTGCCTTGTGGAGCTTTCCTTGATGAGGACCCCAATAATGTCTAACCATAGCAACACAATGACATCAGTAATACATGACATCAATGAAACATATATTATTAGGAAGTCTTAACCAGGGTTCCTGGTACAGATAGGAAATACAATGGGATGTACTATTTATAGTAGTTACCAATAGCAACTTCTATATATGTAACTTACTTTTCTTTGGTGAGCTTCAAGTTTGGCCTTTGTGGCATCACTGTTTAAATGGGTCCTGATTTTCTATTGAACAAACAAAGACAATCAATCAACTGTTAAAATGGTCATTAATTGGTTTCCCAGTAATGATGACTACATGCTGGTGAAAACTGTTTATGGTATACCCACCAATAAGCCAATTGTGGCAGACAATATTAACACTAATTTAACAGATGTCAGGTAACTGTTTAAAATCAAAACAATTCCCACCCATGGAAAAGTGGTCCAATAAAAAGGTCTCTCCCACAAAACAGTACAAGAGTTTATGACATTTCAGACTGCACTCTGGTGGGGTCATGGTGTAACAGAGCACCTATTACTTACTTCGACTGTTGCTGTAGTGTTTCTGACAAACTGTTTTCTTTGCTCAAGTTCTCCTACATCAATTCTGAACTTGTGTTGATTATTTTCAGCAATGGCTTACATCAGTTAAGGAAAGAACTCACCCACAATACAACAAGAGGGAAACTACATTATAATGATGTACGCATACAGAAAAAGGATACTGATAGTTTGTCCTAAATCTTGTAAGTCCCATTCAATGCTCTTTAGACAGCTTTTCAATTCTGTTGTGGTTGTCTGTAGTTGTACATTGTCAGCACTCCCGCCTGGTTGTTCAATTTGGGCTGACCACTGCGTGTAGAGGGTCTGTGCCGTCTTTAACGATTGGCTCACCTCCCTAAATAGAGAGACATTCAGTCATTCAATCGTAAAAGGGAGTTGTGTGTATACATACAAACGAAGCCATTACGTTAAATACAACCCGAGTCCATAGTCTCCCAAGTGAAGTCATACTGATTAACTTTTCCCAAAAGCGCACTCAACAGCAGATTTAGAATAGTTACAGTTAACACTATATACACTTAATACTGCGATAACTTGAGCGTGTGTAACATGCGCGAGACTTATGTACTACAGCTAAAGACACAAATTCAAATGTTACCCTGACCCTTTCTCTTCGGCAATGTAAACAAAGAACTCGAGACAGAACACACACTTACTCTTTTACAACGAAGAAAGGGTCCTCCAGCGACATTATGATAATAAATATAAACGATCTTTATCTAAAAGAAGTGATTTAATCGACCGCACCAACTTTTCTGTCCCAACGCACTCACTCCCTACATTTATTGTGAACTCCCTTATTACGTAATGCCACAAGCACGTGAGCGTACTTCTAATTAAAGCTCATTGCAGCTGTCGTTAGTAACCGACTTTCTAAGTTCGAGTGCAGGTTTGATTATAAGTTAGCAGTGAGCAGAGAGCACGGACTTAGCTATGTCAGCTTGAGTAATCGAGTAAGGTTTGTTTAGTAGTATAGATGGTTGTTTATTTGTTCACAAATTTTCTTACACATTTTAGTATGTAGACTGATTATGACTTCGTCTGTAACTCTTAATGAGCAGAAGGTAATTGGTTTATTGCGGCAATTTGTACAGGAAGCTGAGCTCGAGGCGCAAACACTGACTGCTGAGCAAGTGCAGGATGTGCCTCAGCTTCCAGGGGACGTGTCGTCACTCCGAAATGAAATAGTGGCGGGAAACTGGAGCAAGGCGCTTCAGCTGCTAAACAGTTTTACTATTAACAACTCAGACTCACTGTCTACCATGAAGTACAGTATTTGCAAGCAAAGATACTTGGAAAGTATTAACAATTTATTTAGCAGCAGTAGTAACAACATTCATTTCAAGAAAGGCCTCAAGGAGCCCAGTAAGGAAGAACTGGTGAAATTTGTCAACCCTGAACAACTCAAATTGGTAGCCAGTAATCTCAAGTCTTTAGAAAAGCTCTGCTCACAAGAAGAGTATTTCAAGTTTTCATTTCTTATTTCATGTCCGGACTTGAAGACTCATCCGAATTACTCAGATTGGAGTGTAGAGTCAGGAAGGGTTAACACAGCCTCTGAAGTGTGTTGGTTAGCAATGAAATCAAAGTATTCTTCATTGTTTGACAGACATTATGGCCCTACTACCAAACCTAAGCAGTGTAATAGATTAATGCAGCTTGTGGCCAAAGGATTTTTGTACGAAAAATGTGAGAAATTCTTACAGCAGCAGAGGAGTGGTAGTGATAATAAAATATGTTACTCTGAGCTTGGTGAAATGTTAGACGTTTATTCGTGGCTGGAACAGCTACCAGAGGAAACGTTTCAAGTATCCCCACAAATAGTATCTCTTTGTATTGAAGAGCTATGCTGTATCCAGTCCACCAATGACCATCATGATGGCCCACAGGAACTATCAAATGGTCATTTCCTTCCTAACTCCAGAGATACTGAGAATGCCATGGTAACTGACAATGGTAAAGCTGCCACAGTAAGATTCAGCCAGCCAGAAGGAGTTGGCAGCCCTCTTAATCATCATGCGGGGGATGGCGATAATCAAGTTGCTATAGTGCAAGAAAAGAAACTTCAAGCTACAGAGACCAAGTCTCATGTTACAGAGGAAATCAAGATGGCAGTTATTAACTCCCACCAACCTCCTCCACAGTCAGATACTGGCACTGCCATTGCTTCTGAGTACATTGCTCCACGAGATATCTACACTCCCGAGAATTGTCAGTTTCAAGTTGAACCATTAGTTAACTCTTCTACACCTAAGCCATTACACAGCAAACACGTTGTAGTGTTACCAGTGACGTCACCGATACACTGCAATGATGAAGCTCCAGATTATGGACCATACCACACACCTACTGGCTTGAGGAAACAAGCAACTGAAGTGGCCACAATGATGAGTCTTGAAGACATGGAGGTACCTATGTGTAAGATATATACTTACGATTTAATCCAGTGTTTGTGACATGCAATGTGTGGTCTCTTATTGTAACATACATCAATACTCTTACTAGGGTTTGGAAATGCTTAGAATTTGTATCTGATCCCCTACTTTGCAGAAATCCTGTTTAAACTTCAAAAGTAGGGCTATGCCGGCCTCAAATTAAGCCCTTATTCAGTTGCTTGTGCTACAAAACAAACATGTTGGCTTCTGTGTAGATCATGTACCATGTGGAAGAAATTGGTGACTAGCTGGGCTAGCATCTGTACACTTATGTACCCCCAGGTTTATGACTTTTTAATATTGCCAACAATGTTGTATGGAAACTTAAGTTTTGTCTGCTATACCAAAAATTTTAACTTCATGCAAGCATAATAATTCTAGACACTATTTTATGGCTGTCATTTTGTTAGTTTCCAAGGTACCACATGGTTGCCAGTATAAAGGAGACTCAGGCAGTTAGAGCGGTGACGTTTGACCCAGATGGTCAGTTTGTTGCTATTGGAGCAAACTCCAAATCACTTCGTGTTTGCTCCTTACTACCGATACTTCAACCGGATAACAATAATGAGTGAGTCTACTTTTAGTTGTTGCTGTTGTTGTTTTTGGCAAACTCTTCACCATGTTTGCTATTTAACTACAGTGAAGTGCTTTATATGTTGTGCATCCTCAAAAGTTGTCTTCTAATTTTCCCAAACTTTGTCTCTTGTAAAGTTCTATGAATGTGACAAGGTATGCAAAAAAATGGACAGAAAATTTACCCACTTGTCAGAATTTGCAATGCTCATAACTCCCTATACTATATCTCCACATGTCTTCAACTGTTTATTCTTAAAAATGTATCACCTCATCAGTAAGAACATCTTGAAGTATGTGTTAAAACCAGTAGACAATTGTAATACATAGGTCCCACTCTCCAATGACCTTAAGTTTTATTTACTCAAGTATTCACATATGTTCTAATTCAGTGGAAATTTGTGTGTTTGTTTTGTGGCCAGATACCTGTTCTTTGCTTCCGTACCTGGTCATATTATATAGACTTCAGGTATGCTTGTGTACAGTGCAGTTGTCAAATACTCAATGCAGTGTGTTGTTTTTCATTTCCAGAACGTTGTACACAATTTCACATGCTTAATGTCTTATAAAGTAGTCGAAATATGTGTATGTGATCAGATCTGCAAGAATTACACATGTTCATGCAAGGCTAATGTAAACACATTTTGTGAAATATTTTAATTTTGAAGGAAGGTGCTTGCTAAGAGCAAAAACCTTGTATTCCCCAAAGCCATAGTTCAAACATCATAGTCCATGTCACTACTCCCAAGAACAAGGTATAAGGTCACATTGGACATGTGGTTTGCTCTTGTCGTCCTGGTGATAGGAAGGATCTACTTACCCAGCACTAGATTTTCCTGTTTTATTGGGTGTAGTAGGTCACATCTCTACATAGGACTGAGTTCATAAGTTATGACCTTTTAACTGTGTGTAGTTTATTTTCCATATTATCTCCGTACAAATTGATCTTTCTGTTGTTACTACTATGCAGCGATTTTTCTTAGGGCTAACCATTCCTATGTAGATAAAGGAAAGTGTAATAAAGTGAAATTTGAGAAATGCATGAACATGTGGGGTTCTTGGGGATCTGGTCACATGTTTTACAACCTACCAACTCCATACAGCCAAAATACAGTGTGGCAGTGTACATGCATGGTCCATATTTTTGTCAGTCGTCACAATAGCCTCCAGCAGACTTCATTTTTGCAAAATCTGTGAGGCACATTTGCTTAATAATTTCTCTGTATCTTTTAGAATTCAGAAATTGTTTTACCATGTACACCTTCTATCAGATCAGAAAACTATGAGTGCAGGCTTCTGTTTTGTAAATATCACAGAATCTTGTACATGTGAATCACTATCTGTATATCACATGATTTGTGCATTATGGATCACATGCATATCTTCTTGTTGCAGGTCACATGATCTCCCAGTACTCTACCATCACCCCAAGTACCACAAGGGATCTGTGTATTGTCTAGCTTGGAGCAATGAGGGTCTGATTGCATCTGGATCTAATGACCAGACTGTACGACTCTTGAAGTTTGACAGTGATACTTCAACAGTGGTAGGGTCTCCTGAAGATATTCATATACACAAGGGGACAATCCGAGATGTTTTATTCCTTGCCAACGGATATCTCATTTCTGCTGGGGCAGGAGATTGTGCCGTGAAAGTCTATGATTGCCTGGCAGAACGTTGTGTCCGTAACTATGCTAGCCACTCCAGTCAAGTGCTGGCACTATCATCTATAGCAGAAAACGTTAACCAAGTGTTGTCAGCTGGGCATGATCACAACTTGGTGCTGTGGGATGTACGTCAACCACAGCCAGTTCATACTGGCAAGCTCTCTGCAC
This sequence comes from Dysidea avara, assembly GCF_963678975.1. Classification (NCBI taxonomy): domain Eukaryota; kingdom Metazoa; phylum Porifera; class Demospongiae; order Dictyoceratida; family Dysideidae; genus Dysidea; species Dysidea avara. The sequence goes on from NC_089280.1 coordinate 27,845,030, forward strand.
CACTAACTTCTGTAACAAACCACAACAAAGATATTTGTGTGTCAATGTTAGACGGCAGCTTAGCATTCCTGGACTTGAGACAGTTTTCTGTCATCCATGAGCTACAGTATTTACACAGAGATGAGTGTCGCAGTGTCTCTTATTCCCCTAATGGACATTTTGTCTTGTCAGGGTCGTATGATAACACCATCCAACTGACAAACATCCATTCCAAGTTGTCGCAAGTGGCAGCCAAACACAGTGACAAAGTTGTGCAGTGCAGGTGGCACTGTAGTGGTGACATGTTTGCCAGTACTAGCGTGGACAAACTTGTTTGCTTCTGGGAAGCTTAACTACACACCACACATCTTGATTTGTATATTATACTGACTATTCCGTATGTTATACATGATTTGTAACACAGGTACGTATATAACATGTTTAACATTGTTCTATAAATAAACACTGTATAACAGAGATAACAATTCTAACAGATATTTACAATGGCATTAAGGGTATCCGGAAAAAAAAATACATTAGAAAAAGATGTGTTATACCTCAAGAAAAACTACTAATCAATGACAATAATATCGTATGAATATTCTTTGAATTTTCCCTGTGGTTTGTCTGTGTTTGGCGTGAGCTGTTTGCTAGGGCCCCTACAGGCACCAGACACTGGAGTTTTACCATTGACAGCTTCTTTAGGTGAGTGTTCGATAATCATTGGGGGTGAGGGGCTTGTTAAAGGTGCTGGAAACAAATCCTCTTTAGTAACAGTTAAGTCTCTGTCCTTATCATCTGTGTGACTGGTGTCCATGACCATTTCATTAACGTCAGTTTTGCTACTACAAGGCAGTTCAGTGTTCTCTTGCACAGCAACCTCAACACTATTGTCAGTTTCCACTATTGGTTCATCCTTGTCTAAATCTAATGTGATTTTAAAAGAGTTTTCATCATTGCCAACATCACTGATATCTGACTCGTATGTCTTTTTGTTTCCTGATTCAATCCCTTCTTCTTCTTGCCCTGATTCTTTTTCTGATTCGTCTTGGTCATCTTCTTCATTATCTTCTCCTACTCCTTGTGGATTAACCTCCTGTTTAACAACAAAGTCCTCTATTACCTGTGCCATCTTTTCTTCTCCCTCGTGATGGTGTTTGTCCAATACACCACGCAGTTCAACATCATCCAGTGCTGGATCACGTCTGTCTTTACACTCGTCGGTTAAATGTGAGCCAAAGTAGTTGACAAAATCACTCTGCCTACGTCGTTTCAATTCCTTTATGACGTCTTGAAATATACGGCGGGCTAGTGGCCCCTGCTCTTCACTGGTGATGCACAAGTTGTATTTTGTGTTACACCTTGTAACCATTGTCAGTATATCAACATAGTCAGGAAAGCAATCAACCGACTTGTCAAGTAGTCGGTTAATTTTCTGATTCAACTCTTCGTATTTCGTCCCACCAAATGATTTAGCGTTGTATTTAACTGCTATTTCAGGAGAAGTTCCTTGCAGCCGGCAAATGTCCTCCCAAGTTTTAATTAGTTTTCTTTGGAGAGCGTCCACCTTCATGTAAGCGGAATCGTCACGGTTCATTTCATTGAAACTCAGAGATTCCTCGTTAAACTTCTTGATCTGTCTCGAGTAAACCTCCATTTTCTTCTGCAATTTTTTGATTCGATATTCAAACGAAGCTTGCTTGCGATTTTGCCGCCCACCTGCACTCACTGGCTTACTGTCCGAAGGCTCAGCAGATCCTGATGCTCCCTGGTCCTGTAACTCTTTCCCACCTGGCGCACTGGATGCCTCAGCCATCATATATTCGGAAAACCAAAAAATTTAAACCTCCAAAATTATTAGCGCGTGTAACAATATTTACCACCCCCGCGATACAGTCCCACGGCACCCTGAGAGACCCCGCCCTGAGATAACGAGATGAAATTCGGGCAGCACTTGCTGTCACACTTGACTCCAGAATGGCGGAAGCAGTACGTGAACTACGAGGTTAGCTGTGTTACACTGTTACCAGTGATACGAACAAGTGCGTACAGGAGCTCAAAGATCTCCTGTACAAAATGATAGGAAACGAGGCGACGACGTACATGGATGGTAAGCGGTTTTCATTGTGAATGTTACCTCATACTTTGTTTCTTAACAACAGAAGTGACTGGGCTTACAGTATACACAGTGGACACAGAACTGCAGGATCAATTCTTTGTTGAAGTGCACAAGCAACTGCATAAAGTGGAGTCGTTCTTTAAAGGTATGACAATATGCATGTAGTTATGGCAATGAAACTTTGATATCCAAACAACCACACTGCCTTGCCTGTAAACCTGTTTCAAAACATGCTAAAGTCTGGGTCACCACATTATATTTGTGCCAATTCTGTTCCTGTCCTAGTGTCAGGAATATTTGCGTGTGGGTGGGCGGTCCATTTCCATTATAAGACTGGCAGCTTTTCAAGCCATTATTTGTCTGGCACAACCATAAAAAGCTGCATTTAAACAATTGTGCTACTTCTAAAAACCAGCCGCCATGCAGCTAGCTAACTCATCTGGAATTAACCAACTATGTATTAAAGTTGTGCTATAATGTATAATTATATTGTAGTTCTTGGATTTTGTAATTCATGAACTTTTCATAATTCTTCAATTACGTTGTTATGCACTGCTAAGGAAGCGCTTGTTAATAATAAAACCACTTTTAACAAATTACGCACAGAAGTATCTTCGAAACTGTTTTATAGTTTGACTATAGTGTTTTTTTCCCACAAATTCTCTTGACAAAGCCTCAAAGCTGCTCTTCATCTTCGTTCGCGTACGTAGGGGGTACGCCCCCTTCCCAACTCGAGATAGGCTATTCTTGGTAATCTACGAGGCTGGCACTGTTGTTTCTCAATTGTTAAGTGCCTGTAATACCTGAAGGGAAGGCAATTCACAAAGTCTGAGGAGAGTTGCCACACCCTTGTTTCAAAACGTGATCCAGTACGTCACTTCCTGCCTTTTACCCAATCGACGGTTTAGACCCTTTAGACCGGACCAACGGTTGTGATTCAACCAAGTTGCTTGTTGATAGATTTTATACTCGTGTGTCAGTGTTTCACTGGTCACATGGCATGTTGTAGGAATTTTAAATTTCACGTGATAGGCGTGCACGTGAACGCATTGCATTTTGGTGTTGCAAAGATTTTGAAATCCTCAGTAGGTAAACACACACTTTTACGAAAACAATTTCAGTAAACCAGGCATGCGCCCACAGCCAGCCTAAGGCCGGCTGTGGGCGCGTGCCTGGTTTAAAAAGCATGCTTAAGCTGTACCACAGATTATCGAGAGAGGGGATAGAAAACTATCACGTGACTCATTAAATTTGTTTTAACAATCAGTCCTACACGATTCTTTATCACTATCTAGTGGAATGAAATGGTTTATAGTACTCTCTGGTAATGCTCACTTGTGTATCTATCTAGGCATTCTATCCACTATCCACTGCCTGGTCGAATTTTATTCCCGTGCGCACTCCTCACCTACACCAGCCCACAAGCTTGTGGTACACCTTACCAGTGACAGGAATGGAATTGGATAATTCTTTGCCATTCACTGATGAATGCCATACACCCCGAAACGTATTAAAACTTCGATGAAAGAGTCTTTTGGACATTATAACTGAAAGTAGCAAAACAGATTCAACTTCAAAATGATTCATGCCCTTTGAAGTGCGAATTTGTGGTACAGCAATAACAATGGTTAGGCGGCTCTGCTTCGAGTTATGAAGTCGCCTTGTGCTACTGTACACCCCAAAGAAAACAACTTTTCTCTACAAACATTTATAAGAGAGTTTACACAAGGTGTAAATGGAACTGTAGGTGAGGAGTGCGCCCGTAAAAATTAGTTTTCTATCCCCTCTCTCGATAATCTATGGCTGTACCGTACACAAGGAAATGTTGACGTAAGAAAAATTTGACGAATTCACACTTCAGCAGATTTGACGAATAAAACGTTGACAAAAATCAAGAAATTGTAGACAAACCTGTACTTTTAAAGGCGCTTATAAACAGTTGACGAATTTAAATTTGATGAATTAAACCGATTCATCAAATTCATCAAATTTTTCTGACATCAAAATTTCCTTGCGTACGGTACCTTCCTTTTCAGTTGCAAAAATAACACACAGATGTGAATTTATGTCCAACTGCTGACACAGGAGCTGACAAGATAGCTTTTACTGACCTTACATAAGAAGAACCAGAAAATAATGGAAGAATACGGAATAATGAGAGCTGACAGCAACCCAGTAATCAGATGCAGGCGGTGGACGGGAAACAAGAGAATTTATGTAGAGTGCCTTAGTTGTACTCATTTATAATGACATAGCTAGGGAATTTTGATGTAAAGGAAAGTTATACGGCAAAGAATCAGACTTGTACACTCCTTACAACTATAACTACATTCATCTATTGTATGTACTAATGGAGCACACTGACTAGTAACTGTAAAAAGATTTTTAAAAATATTGACAAATTGGATGGCCAAGTATTTTGATAAGTAAAATTTTGATGATTTGTACTATAAAGTTTTTTAGTGGACATAGTTTGACGAATTGAAAGAGAGTTATCATTCAGTAACATTAAACTTTTACACTACACAATTTACAAAATTATGAGGTTACAGCCAGTAAATTAAAGTTTGTGTACAAAGCTTCTTTGAAGTTCTCAGAAGTTTGGTTCTTCGAGCAGCTTTCAGGTATGGTACTGCCCAAGTGCAATGTCGCACTGGCTCGCACGCACAGCTTTGCTCGAGATTTTTAAAAATCGCTAACTAAAGGGCATGTCAACTGTTTCGCTCACGATTCTCGTGAGCTAAACAGCTGCCACGCTGCCTCGCGAGTGAAACAATTGCCACGCCCCCAATTAGTGATTTTTAAAAATCTGAGCAAAGATGCAAGTGCGACGTTGCGCTTGGGCAGTACCATATAAAGTTCACTGCAGTTTTAAAATAATAGAATATATGTCACTTATTTCACCTGTACATGTATCAAACTTTTTTGTTGGTAAAATGATACTACAGTGAAACCTCTCTATTACGGACATTTTGGGACCCACAATTTTTGGCCATTTTTTGCTGTAATATAGAGGTTTTCCTCTTTCAGAGGTAAAAATGTATTAACCAGACCTGTTGGGACCAAAATTTTTGTCCTTATTATGGAGGTTTTTCTGTTGTGTCCTTAATTCGGGGAGTTTGTTAAGAGAGGTTCCACTGTATTCCATACTGTACACACCTAGTCTCCTATCTAGCTATTATCCATCCACATAAACCACTTAGCACATGTGACTATATGTGTACTTACACCCTTACATGTTTACCATTCAAGTAAGGGACAAATTTGCAGGTGCTTGGCTGTTCACAAAATTTTTATCCTCAAAAATATGTCTATGCCAGAGTCAATTATTACTGCCTGACATAAGCCATTTGTCAGGCAAATATCATACCTGGCCAACCACAATGGAACCTGCCTGACTAAATGTCAGATCAAAATACAAGGAAGTAGTCCAGGTTGTATAGTTATTTTAGTGCATAAGAAAACACAATAATGATTGCACCATTATACATACTAAGATTAAGTAAATCTATTGATGTACTCCCTGAATGCCTAATTGTGTAAAGTAGCAGTGTATCAATGTCAGGTAAAGCTTTAGTTTGCCTGACATTTTCACTGGGGTTTTTAAAAAAATTATAATTGTCTCTGGTATAGTTGTGATGTCTGTATGAAAATGAGTATCCTTTAAAAATGAAACTACACTTTTATCGGTGTCCAAAGGCTTTTTGTTCATCCACAAACATTGTACAACTGTGAAGATTTGTGTGTGTATAGTATATTCTTGTGGTGTCACTGGTGTATCATTACTTTAGCACAAGAAGCTGAGGCTATGTTCAAGTTTAGAGAGTTGAAGGAGGAAGCTACTTCTTATCAGGAGAAACAAATGCATGGCCGCCGCAGCCACAGTCTACCTCAGTTAGTTGGCAATCCAAACATAGAGGTGCTGAAACTGGCATTCAGTGAGTACTACCTCAACCTCATCTTGCTACAGAACTACCAGGTTAGGATGATCCAGTGAATTTAAATCTCTTCAAAAGCATTTTTGATGCATGTTGTTGATCATTGTCCTGAAAATATCTGTGGTATTTATTGTAGTTTTGGTGGTGCATGTGCTTAACCATTAATCAAAGGTCACAATTTCTAATGCAACAAAATCTTCAGTGTATGTTCAAAGATTCTGTGTACACTTGTGTGGTCTAGTGTCCTGTATACAAAGATAGGTCTATGTATTACTATGCAACCATTGTGGATCTCACAAGCAGTGGCGTAGCAACATCAGGGCTAGAACCTTGTTAATGACAGCCTATGTAACTGGAGCTCGATCTGTTGATTTAAAAGTATGGTTATAACAGCCGAAAGCCCTGGGCTATGCCACTGTTTAATTATATATGAAGAGGTGTATACTATTGTGCCGTACTGTACAGCACACACATTACACTGGCATTTTTCACACAGCAACTTAACTATACAGCATTCAGGAAGATACTCAAGAAACATGACAAGGTACTTTATGAGTTTTCTTTTCTTGTTTGCTTTAAGCATGTTAATTTTTGCTAGCTTACCACAAGCTATGAAGGGACTCAGATCTTCAAGCAGAGAGTGGAAGATAACCATTTCTACACTTCCAATGAAGTGGAGAAGTTGATCTCGGAAACTGAGAATATTTTTGCTATTTGTCTGGAGGGTGGGGATAAAGCTAGGGCCATGAAGAAGCTAAGGGTACCTCCCCTGGGGGGACAGGTGAGTCAAAGTGCCTGTACACACACACACACACTGTACAGACATGTACACACTTGCACACTACACACACCCACACAATTACACACTGTACATAGACACTATGCACAGACACCATGCACAGACACTATGCACAAACAACACGCATACACTATATACAGGCATACAAGCATTACACCCTACATAATATTACACACACACACACATATTTACATTCAGAGATCCCATTGGGTGACGCTACGTGCTGGAATCTTCATGGGCATCACACTCACCAGTATAATAGTCATCATCCTAGCAAGTGAGTATTGTGTATGTATTAGATACCCTTTCCTTCCTTTATAATGTGCACTTGGAGGGCTGACATGTTTTTCCATTTTTCAGAGGAAGCGCTGCACAGCAAAATATTTGTCCTTGGTCTAATACTGTTTGTTGGATAATACTAGCAGCTCTCCTGAAATGTGGAGACCTGGCCTCAGATTTTGTTTTCATAGTCCCATTATACTTTAAACTGGGCTCAAGTAAATGTCAGGTCATATGTATGTGAAGGCTGAGGGTGCTTACATATGGCAACCCTTGATTTCTGAAATACTAGCAACAGTTACCCAAGGAGCAGATTAATACATAGAGTAACTAAATATTAGGGGACTTCTGTTAATAAGGGGTTCTTTAAGAGGTGACTCCAAAACTTTCAGAATAGACATACAGTATGTTTATTGTATATGTGTTCACTGACAACTTCATCATTCCATTAATGCTCACATGTTCGTTATCTTATCTAGTTATCTTTCATCGACCAGATGGTTGGTCTGAAGATTGGGATTCTCTCTATCATGGTCTCAGGGGTGGGATGTTGATTGTGCTGGCGTTGTATGGCTTTGCGATCAACACATACATCTGGCGTACCACTGGTGTCAACAGTACTCTGATCTTCGAGTTTGATCCTCGTGACTATCGTAGCTTCAATGAGCTTTTTGAAGTATGTTGGGTAAAAGGTGTGCCGAATGTACTGTAATTGGAGCACTTGTAATCTTGTGATTGAGAAACTGCTACTGTAGTTTAATGGTTTTGTGTTCCACATCAAAAAGTTTTCCTTGTAGTTAATAAGTTGTACAGTTTTACAGGAATCTGCATTATACATGTACTCCACAAGGTCTCCCTAAAGAGTGGTGTGGCTTTATTTTGCTTCTATTTCTTCCTTTGATGTGCCAAAAAATTTCTTTTATTTTTATTTTGTGTACATGATGCTCGCAATGAAGGAGTTATTTTGCTTTGTGCGATGGTTTTTCGGTAGACAATACTAGTGATGCACCAGTAAATAATTGAAAATTGGTTTATTGGCCAGATTTCAGCAATATCGGTATCAGTAATTATTAGCAGATGATTAATTTTACTGACCCTGATGTTATTGTTTTCATAATAATAAGGCACAAATAAAGTTTTAAATGGTAATTTTACAAAATACGCATGAAATTTTAAACATCAGATCGGTTATTGGTATTGGCCATGATTTGAATTTCAATACTGGATAGTCGGCAAATCTCTTATCAGACACTACTGTACATCCTTACAGTACCCTCATATATCCTTCACAAAAGGTGTTGCATCCGTAGCCCACTGTTGAATCTAGAGCGTACACGTTCTGTATACGCAGCTTCTATATTCTTCTTAATACAACTAACACAACATCACCTGAATACAAACAGCACAGACGCCATAATTGCAGCAAGAAACCATAATATCTACTTGTGTACAAAGGTGTGAATGCATGTATGTTTACAAAAAAACAATTTACTTGTTAAGCTGCACTAATATACACATACCAAAAACTAAACATGCTAATTACAGTGTTAACAAATACATACTGTAAACAAGTTTGTTGTGCATGAGTCCACAGTTACCACTAAAGCATAGATTGTATCAGTATGATAACTGTTAGTAATTGAGTTGATCCAATAAGCCATATGGCACATCAGCAGCCATATACCTTTAAGTATGTCATATTCTAAAAATATATATAGATACAGTGTGGTTTTCCTTGTTTGTGAGGAAATGAGCTCTTTGTTATTATCTGTCAATGTCAAAGCTTCCTTCCCTATGTTGAGAGATAGGGTAATGAATAATGAATCTAAGGAATCCAACAAATTGGAGTGTTTTCATGAGAAATTCCTTTTGCTGTATAGTGACATCAGGCACACTAAAGGAAGTTACTTAAAATATAATAAGCATGCATGTACAGTAAGGTTACTTTTTATCCTGTGTGACTCACTAAGTCTGATTACCTGTTTAATGTAGACGCCTTGGGACAACAATTAGTATCCTGATTATGAAAGTGCCAGATTAGTTTATGTACAGAAGGACACTTGGGGACCTTAACTGCAGATGTAAGTGTCTGGGTGTCCTCAAGTGTCCACAGGTTCCAGTATACACGGGTTACTTAGTCAATACTGATTGTTTGTTCTGTTAAGTGTTTCTCTTCTATCTATAGGCTGCTTCTGTGATGGGCGTTATTTGGATAATTTGTGCGTGCTTGTTTGTGTTTGCTGATCGGCTGGGCATCCCAGCTGAAGTTGGGCCTTCTGTTATGCTGTTAATATTTCCTGCTATTTTCTTCATGCCCTTGCCAATCTTCTACTTCCGGTCTCGTCTCTGGCTAATGAGAATACTGGTAAGTCCATGAGGGTAGGAACAATATTTTAGTAAAAAGACGAGAGTTTAATTATAAGAATTTAGTGTGTATCATGTCTACTATCTTTTCAAGGATAAATAATTTCACGCATGAAACTAAGACCCCAACAAAAATTTTGGCCATATGAACTTCTCACTTTGTAGAAGGTAAATGGCGGTTATTGCTGGAACAATTGATCAATACAGTTTATTGTTTTCAATGAAATACTTTACATCATGTTTTTGCTATAATTCATGACATATAATGACATCATTGTAATCCAATATCACCCTTGTAATCCAACATCACCCTGTGTGATGATGTCACAGACATGGAGTTGATATTTGTTGTATATTATTACATCACTGTTCTACATCATCTGTTGGTACTGTAACTACACTTTCTAGACTATCACCATTTCCTAACCTCTTCTTTGATTATAGCTCTGATAGTTTGATATTGTGAAGATTTTGATAAAATTATGTTGATGATTTTTTTGTTATCTTACAGTGGTAAAATCATAGAGATCTATAGGAACCTCAGAAACTGTCCTTTATACAGAGGCTAAAATGTACAGTGTCCTTTTTTGGAGAGTCCTTTAAGAGCCCAAGAATTAATCCTTTAAGTATGTAATGGGTTACAATGGAGATTGTTTTGTTTTGTTAGGGCCGAATTGTGTTGGCTCCCTTCTTCTATGTCGACTTTGCTGATTTTTGGTTGGCTGATCAACTGAATAGCCTTGCTGTTGTGATCTTGGATGTTGAGTCATTTGGTTGCTGGGTTGCCTGGGGCAACCATAACCCAGGTAGGTCAGTGTTAATTAGGACTGAAACGATCATGGATTTTTAGTATTCGAGTAATCTCTAGCATTAACGATCGAGTACTCACGAATACTAGCTACTTTTAACCGTACCTACTACTGTATGTGACATGTTTTGTAACATGTACTATATGTAGTTTAAACATTTCAAGTAACAGTGATTCTAAATACACTACATTAAAGTGGCCAGTAAATGTTCCTGACAAGCAAAGTGTTTTAAACTGAACAAATCAAACTTCACGTGATAACAAATGCATCTTGCGAGCTGATAAATATTGGATCACTTGATCTTACCAAGTACTCGAGTACCAACTTTACTATTCAAGTACTAAAGTCCTTAATGAGTACTCAAGTATTTGCAGTATTTGTTTCAGCCCTAGTATATTAATATTGTAATAGCTACAAGTATTAGTACCACATGTCCAGCTAATTTTTTTTTTTTATCACTGTATGAAGGCATTTGTGAGTTGGGCAGAACTATCAGCACTAATACTGATACTTGTAATTATATTGGTATTGATACTGTTGTAAGAATTGGCATCGATATTATCAGTATTTCTATTGCCAATTTTTAGTCTATTCCACTGATATATTTCATATTATTAAGACCCCTCAAGTGATTTTGTAGCTCTGTTGCTAATGAGTGGAAGGTTGGTGTGCATTTTGGTTCAAATCACACACTGATCAAGTTTGCTTTTTCATCGCCATGACAGCTGTGGGCTCCTGAATATTGTACAAAAAAATCAAGGTGTAGATACATGTAAAGGAGCTGTACATGTACACTGTAGCTTTGGAAGAACTTTAGCTCACCAAATAACTGCTACGCTTGCAGTGATCAAAATACTCTAATAGAGCAGTCATATATACTCTAATAAAACAGCCAGGTACAGCTGATATGATTTCAGAAAAATTTTTGACCTACTAGATGAAAAAAACCCTTTAAACACAAGATTAATTTAAGTATCACCTAAAGGTCTTTCTATTGTTTTGCCTTGACATGATCAGACAACACAAGCTTGGTGTCAAACACTTGTAAACACCTACAAAATTGTTAGAAAGCATATTAAATACAGCAGTGAATATTGGTTACACTTTTTAAAAGTATCCACTGTTTATTTTGTTCATCTAAAGGCCTGTAGACAAATGTGGAATATAAAATGTGGCATCAATATAGCCTTATTTGTGTGTGTAGTGTAGTGTAGTGTAGTGTAGTGTAGTGTAGTGTAGTGTAGTGTAGTGTAGTGTAGTGTAGTGTAGTGTAGTGTAGTGTAGTGTAGTGTAGTGTAGTGTAGTGTAGTGTGTAACATATATAACAGATTTGTGTGTGTGTTGTTGTTTACCCAGACTCTGATCCTGAATGTGGTTCAGTCACTTATGGTCTGAGACCTTTCCTTGCAATTCTACCAGCTTGGTTTCGATTTGCCCAATGCATCAGGCGTTACCGTGACACCAAACGTGCCTTTCCACATCTAGTGAATGCTGGAAAGTATTCCACTACCTTCTTTGTTGTTTTCTTTTCGTCCCTTGCAGCAGCTTTAAGGGATGAAGGTACATAAATACTCTATCAACATGAGTACCATCATTCTGTACTTCCAGATGATGAGTCAGTTGGTTATTACGTGACATTCTTCCTGTGGATCATATCAGCACTGGTCAGTACTGCCTACACTTTCTCATGGGATATCAAGATGGATTGGGGTTTGTTTGATGGTAAATTCTTTCTTAGAGAAGAATTGATATATCCTAAAAAGGTTTGTACATGCATGTATGCTTGTAGTGTTTGTGTGCATGCGTGTTATTGCAATGTTGTTCTATTGCTGGCAGATTTACTATGTGCTCGCCATATTTGAAGATTTAATCTTCCGTAGTCTCTGGACGCTAAATATTTCGGTTGGAGAGGTAGATATTCTCCCACACAGGCTGATCCTAACATCTGTCTTAGCCGTGATGGAAGTATTCAGGTGTGTATTGTGGTGTATATAAGACAATAATATGGTTACTCACTTTCTCTTCCTTATTAGACGATTTATCTGGAACTTCTTCCGCCTTGAAGCAGAACACTTGAATAACGTTGGTGAATTCAGAGCCGTGAGAGACATATCATTGCGGCCAATCAAGCGGCAAACAAAGGAGGACAAAGATGAAGATGGCGATGTTCTCTCTCCTCTGCCAGCCAACATTCAACAAGGAGCCTCGCTTCAACTAGTACATGTGACTTCTTCACAAAATGTCCACAATGCTTCCATCAGATCATCAGACATTAGTAGTATCCAATCACTAGATCTTGCTGGTAACTGCACACTTGTAGTAGAGAATGAATACTCAAGTCCTGCAACAGAAACTAACAAGCTGGAGTTGCAATTGGTAACACCAAATCAACAAGTAGTGCAGGCTGAAGTCATGGAAACAATAGCAGAGGCTAACATGTAATGAAATTCCATCAAAGTGAAATTATTTCTTCCCGACAAACACACATTATTCATTCAATTGTATGGTGTGCTGTGTGTCATGATTCAATCCATTGTACCGTATATGACCGTATTAAGGCCAGGCTCAAATATACGCCGGGTACAGCTAGGGGACTGTCATAATAAATTCCGGGGCTCATTTAAACGCCGGGGTGCTAATGATATGCACTGAAAGGGGTTCTAAACTCATGTCAGCTGCTAACTATACAGTGATGTCTTGTCTTATGATTATGATTACATACTGGGTCGAGACAGCACAGCTGATAATTGACCCAGGTAATTACAGACAAAAAAAACAAACATTTAGCATATACATGCATACATAAAATTATTTATTGTGTGATGACAAGGTGGTTGGTAAAAATTTCTGTGGATTGCTCTTCAATAAAGTTGTTAGGTAAAGTGTGTCTTGTTCGACTATGCCTTCTCTTCTGGTGATGGCCATAACGTATTTATCGTGGTCATTGTCATCTTTCCGCCCGACTTCCAATGTTTCACCCAGCAGAGGAGTCCAAATGGGTTTATGTACGTGATGGGCTATGGATTTCGTATTTCGTAGGTACTTTTACTGGGACCTGTCATTCTCAACGAGTGGCTAGTAAGAAATAAACGCCCGGGTCCAAATTAACGCCGGTCTCGTTTAAACGCCGGGTCAAAAATGGTTTATAGGAAATAAACGCCCGGGCTTCTATACGGTCATATACGGTATGCTGTGTGTCAAGATTTCTTAATTTTTTTATCGACCACCATCACTATGATGAAAGTATTACTAGTGGTGACTTTGTTTTATCCATGCCAGGAAGTGTCGACACCTATAACTTCTGGCTTGTACCAATTGAGAATTACTCATTAAAGAAAATTGTTACAAATAAAAAAAATACCCATGCCTTTTCTAGCAAAACAATTTTCATAATCACAGTTGCATTGCTGTGACCTTGTTTAAATAAGCTGATTACATAATTATTATTTCCAGTCAATTATAATGAAATTTTACATTAATTTTAGTAATGCAACATTTGCCATTTGTTCCACTATGCTTCATTCTGTATCTTTCGCAAAAAGGCTGCCTTCTTTTGAGCTACTCTAGCCCTGCGTTGCTGTAGTGACATCTTCTTGCGATTCCATCTACAAAAAAAGATGAAATATAATTACATGTACACTGTGCAACACTTAGTTAACTCACTGTTTTGGTTTAACTTCTTTCTTCGGTTTCGGCTTTGCTGTAGGATCTTCCCGAATCTTTGCATATGCATTTTTATACATCGTCTCCATCTGTAACAAGATGCCATTATAACCTACTGTATGGACATAGCAACAAGTGCTGCATCACATGGGACCGACCAATGGTGTCCTGGCCTTCCCTTGTACTAAGATACTTTGGGACCATAACTAAGTCTCTGGATTATGTAGGCATCCACATTAATAGGTTTAAGTGTAATGACACCTTGGGACAACCAACATGTTCTCATTTTCCAAGTTAGATTTTGTACTAATGAATAGTTCGGGACGTTAACCAAGTGTCTGGTGTCAGGGTTCAAGTCACAGCTTACATTGTCTGCTGTTATGCCAGCCTTGATGAATTGAGAGAAGTGTGTTTTGTATTTCTCCTCATTCTCATCTTGCAGCAACCTCATATAGTCAGCAACATGTCCACCAAACAGGTACTTCCTCAAGACATCAGCATTCAATTCTTCGGACTCCTGATCATAACCGACCAAACACTTTGGACTAAAGATTGAAACAAGAAGCAGTCTCATGACCTACACTAACACTACAAGCACGCACACGTTTCTAAATCAATATGTATACAGCTAGGTATTTTACTAATGGAGGCCACTACTTTAAAAGTTACAAGAGGAGGGTTTTACTCACCTGTGAGGTACATCTATCCCACCATCTGCAGCTCCTTTCATTGCAGCAAACACTCGGTTACCAGTTGTTGTCCTGGTGAGGCCGGCATCTAAGAAAGCTCTAAATGCTCCAGGACCCTCCGTGTTGTCTTCCACACTGTAGTATTCTCCATTCACATCTTCTTGGCCGGAATATTTGTCCGCCAAATTGTACTTTGTCAGCAACTGTTTGAAGTAAGATTTGACCAACGAGTCAAAAGGATTTTTACTTACTCTTCTGGCTAACAGCAAACCAGTAGCATAAGCAGCAGAGTAATTTGTGAGTCCAACCTTAATACCATAGTTAGGCAGCTCATGTGAGTAAGCCGCAGCAATGATCACATCACCCTCTATCCTAGCATAGGCTATCTGTGATGGCGTGACACGTGGAACTTAACACACAAGTGGTATTAATTTGTGAACTGTCTTACTTGACAAATGATATCTTTGTTCGTGAAGCGGACTATCATGCGATACTTAGGTGTGTTGTATTTGTTCTTGTCTTGTATGACGAGCCGCTTACGAGCATAATAGTCCGTCTTGCCCTCTGGAAGAATAGAATGGTTGACGGTCAGCTGAACCACGCTTACCTCTTCGTCTCTTAAACTTGACCTGGTACCTCTTGAAGTACGCTTTACGCTTGATGGCTTTCACGAAAGGCTACAAGAACAACACACATTACAGCTGACGACCAGCACGTGCTACAATTGTATCCGTCTCCATCAAGCCCGCTAGTAACAAACTTTACATAAAGTGACTATGAACTGATATAAGGTGTGATTATTTTATACTTCTACACTTCACCGTACCATTTTTCTCCCTCTACAGCGGCTTTCTTCAACAAGACGGTAAGATGCTACCCGGAAGTATCCGAAGAGAAATCGGTACAAGTGCGCGTATTTATTAGCATACGGTCTTCTTCAGTCATGACGATTTACAACATCTACATCTTCAACAAAAATGGTACGTGTCTTTACTACAATGCTTGGAACGCAAAGAAAACTCACAATAGTTTATCTCAGGACGAAGAATTCAAGTTAATGTATGGTATGATATTTTCCATCAAGTCCTTCATCTCAAGAATGTCAGAAAAGACTTCCAAGGACTCTTTTGTGAGCTACAAGACTTCACATTACAAGCTACACTACTACGAGTCACCTACTGGAATTAAAATTATTTTAAATACAGACACTAGCAGAGGAAGTCTGCTCAATACGCTTCAACACATTTACAGAAAGATATTCGTGGAGTATGTCACATACAATCCGGAGTGCAAGCCAGACTGTTGGGTTGAGAGTGAACTGTTTGTTTCAGAACTAAACCAGTATGTAAAATCGCTGAATTTCTTTGCATAGTAAAATTTTATTTTCAGTACATATTGTATGTGTGTAAAGCGGTGTACTCTCAAAGATGATCAAATTATTTGTTAGCATGGACCAATTCCTTTGGCTGGGTTACTTATTGGATATGCAGAGTCACACAAACACACCCCTGGTTAACACAGAAGATAATGTGGCCAAACTTTACAATGCGAATCAAATTTCTATGGAATGAGAACAGAACAGTTATCATGTCAATATTAGAAGGAAGCCATGGAATCTGCTTATCTGTCAAATATAAGCTGTGTGGTACCTGCATGTAGAACTTGCTGACTGCTGTGTAATGGGTATAGTCCGAGTGTTCTATTAGAGATTTATGACCAAAGAAGTGCCTGTCTGAGAGACTTTATTTTATTTTCATGGCACTGCAACTGGTCCGGTCTCACTGTAGAAGAGAAATGGATCATTTTATTTATTTCAGAAGTCACTGTTACTTCCCCCTAAGGCCAAGCAAACTTGATTACTTGTTTCTCATCTACAAAAATTTGGATTTCCATGCGGGTGGGATGTCATTTTTCATTATACAGCTTTACTATAAAGGTTCGCTAAAGCCTTTTAAGAACTAGTACTTACATTTCTGAGGTGCAAGTGACATTTGCTGTGGTGTAAAATGATAGCCAGCCTTCTTAGCATCAAAATAAGTGTGAATGTGATTGATAACAGCAATAATGAAAATAGAGGTGGTAGGGTAGAAAGAGGTACAGCGTGGATGAGAAACAATTAATCAAGTTTGCCTGGCCTAAAAGTTGCTCAGTATGTCAGGTAGAGGGTTTGCAAATGTGCAGCTAGTACTTGTTGGACAGCATTATAATTAATATGTTGTGATAGCTAAGTTTAGTTGTCAAGGGAACTGCTGACTTTGAGGTCACACGTATAGGTTGTTGTGGTTCTTCAGATGTGACCATTCAAAGAAGTGTACATTACCCTTATCAAAGACCTTTCACCTTTCTCACTTCAAACGACACGTAGCTGGCTTATGTTTTTTTCCTTCCTTCCTGGTACCGCTAGCTGGCCACCTTAAAGCCCACGTCGAAAAGTGTTATGTGTGTGCAATTGTTTTAATTATAAAGGAGGCTCAAGGAGAGTGAGCTCCGTTGTGTTAGCAGCATAAACTGCCATTTGCATGACTGTGCTTCGACGAAAGGCCCGCTCGTCCTCTACTCAGCCCAAAAGAGCTTCTTCGCATTGTGAGGAACGAAACGAACCTGGCACCAATCATGGCTGACACTTTCTGCCATCAAGTCCGGAGACTTTCCCCAGAGCAGACCAGTGACTGGTCTAAGAGCGGAACAAGCTACTCGTACGTTGCTCCGACAGCAAATCTTCCTGAGCCTCCTGAATAAGAAATGCCAAGGGCCATGCCTTTTATATGGGGATGACCACGTGTTTTGTAATGCGCATGTGCTGTAGCAGTGCCGACTCCAATAATTTAGTGCACACCAAAAACTAACCTGACCTGCCATGAAGCCGGGAAAAGCACTGCTTACTGGAGTACTGGTCGGTTCAGGACTTTGGCTGTTGGGTAGCCCAGTTTTGGGCTCTATTGGAATTTCGTTAGGTGCTTTTCTAATGTTTGGTGGGTGGAAGTTCGTGAAACAACTGCAAACGTTCCCCAGGGATTTCCGGTGAGTTATCCACAACAGTATATATCAGGACCTTTCATCTGAATTCATATTTAATACACAGATGCCAGTTGAGGTCATCAATGTGACCTTTTAAATAGAATCATGCAATTGTGGTATTGTATATTATTATTGTGTGTATTGTAGAGCATTGATGGCATTATTGAGTGTGCAGGGAGAGATGCGACGCAACACTGCCAACGATACTACCATACCTGACATGTTTGCTCAATCACTTGCCAAGCACAAGGACAAGGCAGCCATTTTGTATGAAGATCAGACGTGGAGTTTCCAAGATTTAGAAAACTATTCTAACTCCGTTGCCAACTATTTCATGAGCGAAGGCTTCCACTGTGGAGATGTAGTAGCTGTAGTATTAGAAAACTCACCAGAATATGTTGGACTATGGCTGGGAATGGCAAAGGTCGGAATACATGCTGCTCTCATCAACACAAACCTGCGTGGTGATGCATTGGTCCACTGTATCACTGTGTCAGAGGCAAGATGTGTGGTGTATGGGAAACAGTTCTCTGAAGTGATAGTCAGTATTGCTTCATCATTAGAAGGTGGTCAGTTTGTAGCTACGTAAGACCATAACCTACACTCCTTTGTATGTATTCTTATTTGAGAAATTGTAAATTGAAGAATGACAACCGTCTTGCAATCCACTGTATCTGAATACAATATGAACATTGCAATAACAGCCAAGTACTGATCTATTAAGACTTAACTTTCAGTTTATTTTACAATCAAGTATGCTATTATATTGGTGAGGGGGTGGGGGCATTAATAAATCCTATGGTGAAATAGCGTGTAATATGAAAATGCTCTAGCTGTTCTTTGCCTGTTCATAAAATTGTGTGCATATCCTTTCATACGAATTTTATGTGCTTGCATCAATACATCACCTAGTATTGTTGTGTTAAGCCTTGTCCGTGAGGCAGTAGTAGTCTTAGGTTTTTTTACTTCAACTAGGCAATGACATTGATGGTAGGAGAGAGTGCAGAATGATGTGTGCTCGTGGGTTTGCCTCTGATGTCCCCAATGCCATTGCATTGGATGATAAACTAGAGACTGCTTCTAAACAGCCTCCAAGTAATCCAGAGTATGTCAAGTCATTCTCAGGTATGCACTAACTGCATAACAGTTGTAATCGTATGTGATGTTGTTGACTGTTCATTCTCTAGGGACTTTGTTTTATATTTACACTTCGGGAACAACTGGTCTACCCAAGCCTGCCATAGTGAAGCACAGCAGGTACTAATTTGGTACTTCATTCTAGTCAGTGATCCTGAATAACCTTGTACCCTTAAAAATGACCCTATACATACAAAAATATAATGACCTTTTGGTTATAGCATCGCTAAATCTTGTACCTCTTTACATAGTCTAATGTACACATATCGAAGTATATCCACCTTTGTTACCAATTTGTGTGTTTGTAATCCTGTTGTGGTATATATAGTGAGGGATGAATAGTTGAACTGTGCTGATTGTAGTGTCTTTGTCCCTACAAGCTATCTCGTACATATAGATGTTTATTTCTTTTGGACTTGGTTTTTAAATGGACCCAGCATTAGAGGTGTGCACCTATAAAATTTTATTCACTACTTAACCTGCATGCGCCGATATATCAGCGTTTTTTTATAAAACTCAAAATACGTACAATTATTATTATTACTAATGGATGAATGTGTGATGGCTTCTAAACCTGCGGTGTATGAAGCTTGTCTAATTACATTAGTCCAAAAACCACCTATCACTGGAAAGTACATTCATTGGGCTACTTAAACGGCAATGAATAACCATTGTAACAACATTCACTCAATTGTTATGACGAGCTGAAGATCGACGTCTGGTTTCCCCTACCTCGTGAACACATGGTCTGCCAGCCATTTTTATGAATGTCTGACTCACGTGAGCTTTATATGCCGTGATTCTCCAATGCATGGCGAATCTACTAGCATTTATTTCAGCTCGATACAGTGAACTGAGACGGAGTTTTGATCCATTTTCTGGAGGTATGTATTGGCATGCATGTTTTAATTACGTACATGTTGTTTCTTGGTGAGTTTTGGCCCCATACATGTGTCGAAGGGTAAATCCCTTGGTATCATATTATTCCTTATTACATCACAAATATAGCAGCACAAATTGCGTAGCCGTAGAGTTATTAGTTCAACAGCTGCAGCGTTTTGTTTGAGGCCATGCGTAAAAGCCGATATATTGGCATATGCATTTTCAGTGCATTGTTACTAAAAATTACGTGTGGGTTTAAGGGTTAATAGTGGATGACCACTGATACATAGCAAAAAAAACATTGCTAAGATACCAGTTACTGAATTACAGTGATCAGTGTGTTCACCACTTTTTTAGCTACTCAACTGTTAGTGTGTTTGAATTAAACATGTGGCAGCCTATTAATGGTTTTTTTTTCACCAGTTATTGGAGTTCTAGAAACCTCCAATGGCAGATCGTGGATGGGGCATTTGGGCCCCCTACCTACCTTGTGGAGGAGCCTGCCATACTTCTGATTAAAACACTAGCTGAACTTTGTATGTCAGGCCAAGATCAGTTTAGCTATAAAACTCATGAAAATATGGCATTTTAATAGTATTTATTACAAATTCACCTGAAACCAAAGTAAACCAATCCAAACTGGCTATGAAACTATCACCTTTGTGCATATCAAGCGCTTCTAAAAATACTTATCGTGTTGCTGCTGTTTAAGACATTTGGAGCCTTTTAACAGCTTTTAAGACTTCACAACCATCTGTAAAGGTCAAAATGACAAAAATCAAGTGAGACACTATTAAGAGGTGATTATTTGTTTCTTCAAAAATGCAGCAACTAACAAGAGAATCTGGCTCTTCCCAACCACCTACAACTTAGCCTGTTTGTGCCCCTCCCCTTACCAGCTCCTGGATCCTCCCCTGACCTCTGATTGATTAATCAGTTATTCAGTGAGCAATAACCAGCATCTGTTCAGTCCCTGGCATTTATTTTTATTAATGTGCACCAGACAGAGAGTGACAATGGTTTATATGGTGGTGACTGGTGGTTTGGAGTTACCACTTCATTGGCCACTATACATATCAACTATGTTACAAAGTTTAAGGTGCAGGTAACTTACACGGCCTAAACATTGAGGTTTACAATGCCTGATGTGCCCTAGTGTAGAGTTGTAGAGTTAAGGTTTTTCTGTTTGACTATTAGGTACTTCTACATGGCCAGAGGGATTGAGAAGTTCTTCAATGTAACAGGGTCAGACATCATCTACACAGCTTTACCGCTCTACCACACCAACGCTAACGTGTTGGGGATAGGACAGATGATCAACCAGGGTAGTACTGTAGCCCTGAGGAAGAAGTTCTCTGCTAGCAACTTCTGGAATGACTGTATCAAGTATCAGTGCACGGTGAGTGGTTGTGCTGTTAGGGTATTTTGTCTTGTCTAAGTGGATGTTACATGTCTAGATTATGTATGGGAGGTACCCAAACACAGGAGCCTTTTTGCGAGCCATTTTATTTAGGCCAGACCCTCAGTAGGGTGGATAGGGCACCAGATGATAGAAGGGACATGGATTCTACTACGACAACATTAGTAGCATGGGTCCATGTATGAATGCACACACACACACACGCACGCACGCACGCACGTATGCACACACACACACACACACACACACACACACACACACACACACACACACACACACACACACACACACACACACACACACACACACACACACACACATACACACACACACACAAACACACACAAGGTTTAAGAGCATTCGAATGTGAATTCAAATCGCTCAAAGGTAGGTAGCTAGTATCTATAATTAGGTGTTTGCAACTGAAAGCACTACCAGGCAGGACACACACTAGGTGTAAAGTTGTTTGTTATGATAAAGCTTGTGCTTTGCTATTGTCTATACTCACTTTGCTGACTGCGTCAAGGAATATTTAATCAAGTAGGTGTTTAGAATTCTCACAATAGGGCCTTTATTCCTTAAATACAATAATCTGAAAAGTATAATTGTGGGTTTTAGTTACTACAAATAGTAATTTCTAGCATTTGTTTAAATACATGCACTACACTCAGGGCCCTTGAGGGCCCAGGACAAATTCAGAATGTGGGACCCTGATTTATACCTTTAGCATGTGTGCCCCCCAGGAAATTTTAAAAAATTTATACCCTTGAGTATGAGAGTATTTCAATAGTTTATCAGTATAATATTAATGTTTACTTGACTTGTATTAGAGTGATTGATCTATTAGGGTATCTTGAGCTTGAATTTTATAGTACCGTACGCAAGGAAATTTTGACGTCAACAAAAATTGACGAATTGGTTTTAATTCATCAAATGTTTATAAGCACCTTTAAAAGTACAGTTTTTGTCTATAATTTCTTGATTTTCGCCAACATTTTATTTGTCAAATCTACTGAAGTGTGAATTCTTTTTTTTGTGTGTCAAAATTTTCTTGTGTACGGTAAGCTATTTTATAGTAAGCTTTCTGCCAAATACGTACCACCTAGGAAAAATTTAAACACTGTACCCTCTGAAATTGAATGTGAGATTTTACAGTTTGTTAGAGTAGCTGAATATTTTCCTGACTGCTGTATTAGGGTGACTATTCTATCAGAGTATCTCAATCTTGATAAAAAAGTCACAGTGCTCCTTATAAGATGTATTATGAGTAATAGTTTGTTGTCCCTGGAAATACACCCATTTGCTATGGATCTTATGAATTTTCTAGCTATCTCTTACTGTGTCTTCGAGTCTACAGGGAAGGTTTACACTGCTGTGTGTTCGTTCAGTTTTATTGTATGTGTGGATATAGTTATTGTGTAGCTATGAGGCCTCTTTGGGTCCCCTTACAAAGAGGGCAAAATGCCCCAGTCGTTTTACCCCCCACCCCCGTCGGTGGCCCTGACTATACACTACCCACATAGTTCACCTGTTTTTTATATCTATATATCTAGGCAGTGCAATACATTGGTGAGATCTGCCGCTTCCTACTAGCTCAGCCTGTTAAGCCAGTTGACAAGCAGCACAATGTCAGACTAGCCTATGGCAATGGACTACGTGCACACATTTGGGAAGAGTTTAAGGAACGCTTTCAAATTACACGAATTGGTGAATTCTATGGTGCTACAGAAGGCAATTGCAGTTTGGGAAACACCACGGGTAAAGTTGGATCTGTTGGATTTCTCTCTGTGTTAGTCCCAGCAGCCTATCCTTTAAAGATTGTACGTATTGACCCAGATACTAATGAACCAATAAGAAATTCATCAGGTTTTTGTGAAATAGTCGATTACAATGAACCAGGAGAGCTTATTGGAAAGATTATACAAAATGATCTCCTTAGAGAATACACTGGTTACAAAGGACTCTCAAATCAGACACAAAAGAAAGTGTTAACGGATGTGTTCAGCAGAGGGGACCGTTTTTTCCGTACTGGTGATATCGTGAAAATGGACGACTTGGGATATGTTTATTTCACTGACAGGACTGGGGATACGTTCCGCTGGCGTGGTGAGAATGTGTCAACTACAGAAGTAGAGAACACCACTGCTAAAGTGTACAAGAATCTCCAAGTGGCTTGTTATGGAGTGGAGGTACCTGGAGCAGAGGGTCGTGCTGGTATGATAGCTATTGTACAACAAGATGGTATTGACATGGATGAGTTGTCAAGGGAACTACAACAACGATTACCGACTTATGCTGTTCCTCTGTTTGTACGTGTAGTCGAGAAACTGGAGTATACGGCAACTGAGAAGATCATCAAACGACATTTGAGGGAAGAATCATTTGACATCAAACATATTAGTGATCCTCTCTACTTCCTGGACCCAGCCAGTAAGATATACATTCCTCTAACTGAAGAAGTCTACAAGAAGATTTGTGACAAGGAGTACAAATTTTAGATTGTAGCTATTAGAGATAACTGTTTTTCTAGATTTAATAATGATGGCACCTGTGTGTTTGAACTTACCCTTTGCTTTCTTGCGGTAGCTACAGGGAGTACGCTGATCACAAATGGTACACTAGTACTAGGGGAATTTCCAAATTGGTAGGGAGTGACCCCGTACAGGTGACATCACTGCCGCAAAACAGCACTGCTTGAACATCATGCTTGCTTGTGTGGTGGTATCAATACTGTATTTCATAGTAACAGAGTAACTTATCTAACTGATGGATTTTGGAGTTGTTCGTACATTGCATGTGCCACACTGAGGTGACTAGCTGGACTACGGGTGTAATAAACGTTCCTTGATTTCTGCACAGGTACAGTAAGAATGTTTCCATCGTGAATTATAAATGTAGAGCATTTTTTCCAATTCCAGACACCACAGAACAACAGACTACATCTAATTCCAGACACTATTATTACCCATGCACCGAAGCTATGTTGGTATTTACTTTTGGGGGTCACAGGAGGTGACATTCAGTTGTCTAACTGAATAATCACATCAAGGGCAAATCTAGGAGGGGGGTGGGGGGCACACTGATAGAAGTGATCCATACTGCAAAATTTGAAGCATGAACCTTGGAAATTAACATTCTAAGATTGAATTGTGACCGAAATTTAATAGTTCAACACTGGAAGTATGAATGCTAATAGTATAGCCATAGATAGTATATTCTACATATCAGAATAATAGTATCTATGGTATAGCTGAAATTATAGTGTAGGGTCAAGGCTGCTCCCCAAGGAAAATTTGAAAAATTAATATATCTGAGATTGAATTTGTGAATGTTTATGAAAATTCAATACTGGAAGCATGAGTGCTACTGAGCTGGTACTACAAGGTCTGAGCTCTAAAAACTGACTTTGAGAATGATTTTGGTGACAATTTTGAGTCTGACTGAAATTTAAGTTGTTGAACGTTCACTACTGAGCCACAAAACAGAATTAGCATAAGGTAAAGCACATGCACTGCAAAATATTTAAACATATATGTGCAGTGTGTGCCGGTGCATGATTTTTCATCTGCAGAGAGTTTCTAGTCACATTGACTAGGGTGTGGATATAGTCAGCAACTCAATTCAGAACGGAACGGTGTTTTAGCTGATAAACAATGTTTTATAATTACACTGCTCTTAACTGTTTTATTAGAGTACTAGCACTGGTACCTGCCCCTATGGTGTAGGACTGTTTACAATGTCATGCACTTTACACTAAGTTTAATCTTGTAGCTATCTAGTGACAAAAATTCCCTAACTACACATGTAGCTTGCTACACTGCTATACTGTGACTGCTCTATTAGAGTATTTCGATCTGGACTGAGTATATCGATCTTTTTACCCCCCCTCCCCCCTCCTTTCCATGGGCGGCCCTGGCATCAGTATACACTGCCCTACAGCACTGGTATGGGCCAGCTTAAGTTGAATGGAAAGCTGTTTACTTGTGGTCTGCATGCTGTTTACAGAAAGAATTCAAGAGAATTTTTGTCTACACCCTTGTACTAATCGTGCTGTAAATGACGAATGACGGCAGTTAGAAGCTTCATTTAAAAATGATGCATTTCTTAGATGATGTGCACTTTGTTTGACACAGCAACTGCTTTGATACATGTATCAGTTAGCGAGATAAACGTCTGACGTCAAAGGAATATAGACAGACAGACAGACGCCTTTTCAGCTTTATATATATAGTAGCAATTCAGACCTCCCAAATTTTATACTTTCAATTACACTGTACAAGTAACAATTATAAACTTACTGAAATTGTTATCCATACCCGTGTTTTCAATCTGCAGTCACTTACGCACGTTTTAATCTTTACCTTGTAAAATTCCGTAAAGCCATCATAAAGATATCGTAAATTAAAGTTTACTTAATTATTTTCCCCACAGATTATTCATTGGGAGCAGTGACACTGCTATTATTATGCAAATCATGGCCTGACCAGCACTTTTACTGCCAGTTTCAGTAGCCCTAAAGGGATTTATAATCTGGAGCGCTGAATCCAAATATGATGGTGATTTTTGCATTTGAGTATGATTTTGCAGATTTTTCCAACACAAACTGTACTGGAATCCGGAGGTATGCTCTTGTAACATGGATTTTATGTTGTAGTGTAACCTTCTGCCGACGATGAACATGTATTTTGATAGTTATTTGCTGCGGGTATTAGCGGGTTATAAACATGGTTTTGTATCTGTGATAAGCCTAGGGCTGCTAATTATGGTAATGCTGCTAGCAATACATTCGTCTATTTTGTTACATAATAGTGTCTGGTAGATATATTCATGTAGGAATGCTTAAATGGTTGTTTTTCACTGCCCACTTAATCAAAGATTTTGCTGTATTAGTAGACCTATGTGCCATAGCTTAAGGGTGATACCATTCAATACTGCTTAATATAAATGTGCTTTACACACTATATGAAGTTGCATTGAAGTGATTATGGTGGCTAAGATCACCAAAATAAGTTCTTAATATATATGTGTGTAAAGTGATATAATAGTGATTTGGTGATTTGGCTGTGTGCTGAAGATACAGGGGTCAAAGTGCTACATTTAATATAGATGAGATTCATGGCATACCTAATAGTTAATATGAAATCAAAAGCAATGAATAAAGGCATTTTTATTGTTGGAATTTACATTGGTGCCTAACTATGGATTTAATATGTACCAAAGCAGTATACAAATTAGCAATCATAACAGTGTTATAGTGGGCAAACATGGTTTGTAATTACATTTTCAATGTGTACACTTGTTCATTTCACTACAGTAAAAATTTCATGCACATGTTCACTCAAGTTATAGCCAATTACTGTAGCAGTGCCATATTTTCAATGGGCAAGTCCATACAGAAAATTCTTTACACTGTCAGACATTTTGAGTCATAAAATGATAACAAAAAAAGATATTAAGAATATTTCTTCACATCTTGCTTAGTGGAATGTTCCTTTGCAAATATGGAATCTAAAATATTCAAATTATGCAATTTTAAAAATAGTCTGAAAATTGCTATAATTATATAGATACTGGATGACTGTTCTATTAGAGTATCTCAATCTCCACCTGATGCCTGTATGGGAAATTAGAGACAGATTATAGACTACACAATTATAAACTGTAGCAAAATTATATCTAAGGGGCCTACTATGTTCAATGACCAACACTGAGAAAAATTTCTGAAGGGCACTGTGCCCCCTTCCCCCCTCCTCCTAATCCACCTCTGCACGCGTGTTGAAGCATGATATGACATTGACAAGCATAATTGTAAGGATTCCAGTTTGTAAAGGGGCTTTACTGAAGACAGTGTTATAGTCATTATATCTAAAGTACCATGGAGCTTGCAGATTACAATAGTTTAATAATAAAAGTAAATACAATAAAAATCAGCTAGTAGCTGAAGATTTATATTCTCTAATAGAGCAGTCACCACATTTTGGGATATATATGTTCACAGTTATCAAATACTCTAATAGAGCAATCAGGATACAATTTTTCAACAGTATATTTTGGGCACATTGGTACACAACTGAGCATAATTGGGGAATTTTGGAGCATTACTCAATAGCACAATTTCAAAAACATAATGAACTCAAGCCTATTCTAAAGTGATTCACTGGTATTTTGTGCATTGTCGGGTAGCCTAGGTATCGCTCATATATTGAGCATTAGCTAATTGGCATTTAGGTGACTGATAAAAGGGAGGAAAGGGTTGATTACTGCTTGCCAACGACAGGGGCTGACTGCATAGCACGATGTGCATGGATTGACTTACATTTAGTTAAAAGGATAATGCTTCTATGCGATGTGCATTCACATAATCATGTTGTCAACTCACGTGTATGAATTGTTCGTTTTCATTTTGCATGCAAGCAACCTGAAATTGACTGTAACATCTGAGTGTTAGCTGTACGTTGTACACATAGTGAGGGAAAGTCCCAGTACCAGACTTAGCTATCACATTACAGGTAGACACCATCATATGGACATTGTTATATCTATCAGCTACTAGTTGCAAACGAAGCTACTTTACATTACTTGTTTTTACATTAAAATTGTAGGAACATAGCACAGTCACTGTAGATTTAAGAGCTGCACTTGTTGAGGTCTTCCGGACCATCAATTAACCAAACAGTGACGCATATACCAGGCAGGAAAAGAAATTGCTTCAGACTCGCGAAATTTAAATGTGCTGAATGACTAGCTCAACATTATCTAACATAGGATGGTGAGTAATTTGGTTGCATTATTAAAAGAGCTTGGTTGTAAAGAAATAACTCCTATGTGTGAATATGTTCAATTGCATTCACAACTGCCAAGCAACAATAGGTTTTTATTCCTGAGATCTGAAATTTTAATTATGGGTTTTAGTTACTAAAAAACATTCATATTTCATTCAAACATTCGAATCCTAATTTCTAGCATTCATTTAAACATTATTGAAGTCACGCATCCACACATAAGCATCATACACACACACACACATACCCACACACACACGTTCACCTGTTTTTTATTTCTATCTAGGCAGTGCAATACATTGGTGAGATCTGCCGCTTCCTACTGGCTCAACCTGTTAAACCAGTTGACAAGCAACACAGTGTCAGACTAGCCTATGGCAATGGACTACGTGCACACATTTGGGAAGAGCTTAAAGAACGTTTTCAAATTACACAAATTGGTGAATTCTATGGTGCTACAGAAGGCAATTGCGGTTTGGGAAACATCACGGGTAAAGTTGGATCTGTTGGATTTCTCTCCGTGTTGGTCCCAGCAGCCTATCCTTTAAAGATTGTACGTATTGACCCAGATACTAATGAACCAATAAGAAATTCATCAGGTTATTGTGAAGTAGTTGATTATAATGAACCAGGAGAGCTGATTGGGAAGATTATACAAAATGATCTCCTTAGAGAGTACACTGGTTATAAAGGACTCTCAAATCAGACACAAAAGAAAGTGTTAACAGATGTGTTCAGCAGAGGGGACCGCTTTTTCCGTACTGGTGATATCGTGAAAATGGACGACTTGGGATATGTTTATTTCACTGACAGGACTGGGGATACGTTCCGCTGGCGTGGTGAGAATGTGTCAACTACAGAAGTAGAGAACACCACTGCTAAAGTGTACAAGAATCTCCAAGTGGCTTGTTATGGAGTGGAGGTACCTGGAGCAGAGGGTCGTGCTGGTATGATAGCTATTGTACAACAAGATGGTATTGACATGGATGAGTTGTCAAGGGAACTACAACAACGATTACCGACTTATGCTGTTCCTCTGTTTGTACGTGTAGTCGAGAAACTGGAGTATACGGCAACTGAGAAGATCATCAAATGACATTTGAGGGAAGAATCATTTGACATCAAACATATTAGTGATCCTCTCTACTCCCTGGACCCAGCCAGTAAGATATACATTCCTCTAACTGAAGAAGTCTACAAGAAGATTTGTGACAAGGAGTACAAATTTTAGAGTGTAGATATTAGAGCTTACTGTTTTTCTAGATTTAATAATTTAATGATGGCACCTGTGTGTTTGAAATTACTCTTTGCCTTCTTGTAGTAGCTGCAGGGAGTACAAATGGTATACGCTAGTATTAGGGATTGGTAGGGCGTGTAATCCTGCACAGCTGACCTTACTGCCTTAAAACAGTACTGCTCGGACATCATGCTTGCTTGTGTGGTGGTACCATTACAGAAACTCATCTAAACTGGTGGATTTTGGAGTTGTGCATACACTAAGCCACACAGAGGCGACTAGCTGGACTACAGGTTTCTTGGTTCTACATAGGTACAGTAAGAATGTTTCCATCATGAAATGTGAATGCATATAAATGTACATTTTTCAAATTCCAGACACCACATAACAACAGATTACATCTAATTCTGAACACTATTACCCATGCACCATAGCTATGTTAGTATTTATTCATGGGGTGGTCACAGGAGGTGATGCCAGCTGAATAATCACGCCAGAGGTGGATCTAGCTATAGGATTTTGCTAAGGGAAGGGGGGCACACTGGTAGAAGTAAATCCAGTGTACGAAGCATGAGCCTCCTCAGGGGGGGGGGGAAATTAATGTTCTGAGATTTAATTTGGTGGCAATTTTGACTGAAGTTTTATAGTTTAACACTGGAAGTAAGAATGCTAATTGTATAGTTACTGAACTGGAAAACAGAATTAGTATAGTATGAGATCTAGCTAAGCTATGCACATTAGTATACGCTCCCCAAAGAAATTTGAAAAATCAACTTTCTGAGATTGAATTTGGTAGCAATTTTGTAAATGCATATGAAAATTCAATGGCTGAAAACATGAATGCTGCTGAGCTGATAGTATAAGCTCTCTTAATAAATTTTTGAAAAATTGGCCTTTTTGAGAATGATTTTGGTGATAATTTTGGTTGAAATTAAGTTGCTAAATGTTCAAATATTATCTACTGAGTTACAAAACAGAATTAGCATATGGTAAAGGCACAAGTACTGCAAAATATTTAAACAGATATTGCTGGCATGTGATGTGCCGGTACATGATTTTTCATCTCCAGAGAATTTCTAGTTACATTAACTAGGGTGTGGATAGGTAGTAACTCAATTCACATCAGGCGTTTTTTTTTGTTAATACTGATAAACAGTGTTTTGTAATTACACTACTCTTTACTGTATGTTCTATTAGAGTATCTCAACCTGTAAATGTAAAGGGCCACCTATTCCCCTTGTGCTATGCCTATATGGGTAGCAATTTTCTAGAGACAGATTTATTATTATATTATATTATACAAAGTCATAAACTTGATATCAAAAGTACCTATATACGTAGCTATGTCAATGAGCAACACTATAAAAATTTCTGAAGCTACCCTAAATTTACCCTGCACACATGTTGAAACATGATATGACGTCGACAAGCATAACTTATATATTGTAATGATTTCCAGTTTGTAAAAGGGTTTTACTGAAGACAGTGTTTTGTAGCCATTATATCTAAAGTCAGTTTACTTAAGTTGGTGCCATGTAAGTTATATGGCTAGCTACACCAGTCTAGCACTGACCCAATGGCCAAATTTTAACTACAATAAAATACTTTGTAGCAGTTTAATAGCTATGTATGTTTTGTGAGAGCCTTTTGTGAGGAAATCTTGGCTGACTACATAGTACGATGTACATGGATTGACGTTAAAAGGATAATGCTTCTTTGTGATGTTAAAGTAATTTCTTTCCTGTCTGGTATATGCATCACTGTTCCATTAATTGATGTTCTGGCAAGTGCAGCTCTCAACTATGCTCCTACAGAAAAACAAGTAATATACTTCAGTAGCTAAAGTAGTGCAGCTATATTTGCAGCTAATAGCTGGGTCCAGGTGGTATATATAACAATGTCCATGTGATGGTGTCTGTAGAATGTGATATCTAGACTGGTACTGGGGGCTTCCCTCACTACATGCACAGTGTAAAGTTAGCACTCATAGGTGTTACAGTCAATTTCAGGTTACTTGTGAATACAAATGAACAATTCACACACATGAGTTACAAACGTGATCATGTGAATGCTACTCGCAGTGTTTAAATGTGCTGAATAACTAGCTCAGTATGTTCCTGGCATTGTGTAACATAGGATGGCGAATAATTTGGTTGCATTATTAAAAATTTGGTTGCATTATTAAAAAGAGCTTGATTGTAAAGAAACAACTCATATGTGTGAATACCATATGTGTGAATTGTTCAATCACATTTCACATTCACAAGCAACAATAAGTCTTTATTCCTAATATCTGAAAATTTTAATTATGAGTTTTAGTTACTAGAAACATTCACATTTTGTCATTCAAACATTTGAACCCTAAATTCTAGCATTCGTTTAAGCACTACTGAAGTCACACATACACTACACACATGTACAAACGCACGCACGCACACACACTCACACACACACATGCACATACACACACACACACACACACACACACACACACACACACACACACACACACACACACACACATACACATGCACACACTACACTACACATGGTTCACCTATGTTCTCTGTTCTTTTATATCTAGACAGTGCAATACATTGGTGAGATTTGCCGCTTCCTACTGGCTCAACCTGCTAAACCAGTTGACAAGCAACACAGTGTCAGACTAGCCTATGGCAACTGATGGACTACGTGCTCACATTTGGGAAGGGTTTAAGGAATGCTTTCAAGTTACACAAATTGGTGAATTCTATGGGTAATTGCGGTTTGGGAAACATCACGGGTAAAGTTGGATCTGTTGGATTTCTCTCTGTGTTGGTCCCAGCAGCCTATCCTTTACAGATTATACGTATTGACCCAGGTATTAATGAACCAATAAGAAATTCATCTGGTTATTGTGAAGTAGTTGATTACAATGAACCAGGAGAGCTTATTGGAAAGATTATACAAATAATCTCCTTAGAGAGTACACTGGTTACAAAGGACTCTCAAATTGGACACAAAAGAAGGATGTGTTCAGCAGAGGAGACCACTTTTTCCATACTGGTGATATCGTGAAAATGGACAACTTAGGATATGTTTATTTTACTGACAGGACTGGGGATACGTTCCGCTGGCGTGGTGAGAATACGAACGTGTCAACTACAGAAGTAGAGAACACCACTGCTAAAGTGTATACAAGAATCTCCAAGTGGCTTGTTATGGAGTGGAGGTACCTGGGGCAGAGGGTCGTGCTGGTATGATAGCTATTGTACAACAAGATGATATTGACATGGACGAGTTGTCAAGGGAACTAGCTACAACAACAATTACCAACTTATGCTGTTCCTCTGTTTGTACGTGTTGTGGTGGAGAAACTGGATCGAGTATACAGGATTATCAAGCTACATTGAGGGAAGAGTCATTTGACATCAAACATCATTAGTGATTCTCTCTACTTCCTGGACCCAGCCAGTAATTAAGACATACGTTCCTCTAACTGAAGGAGTCTACAAGAAGATTTGTGACAAGGAGTACCAATTTTAGGTGATAACTATTATTGTTTTAATGATGCAGCCAGCTAATGATCACGATGTGTATTAACTACTGTACCTGTAGCTCTGCTTTTCTGTGGTAATTACAGTACTTTGTTCACAAATAACACACTAGGGTACCCTACCCTATACCATATAGCCTAAATATTTCGAGGGGCAAATATTTCGAGTATGAGCAATGTTGTTAAAAAGTAAAATTTTCGCAGATTTGCAAACACTCCCAAAATGTAGGATATGCATGCTATATTATTCGAACGAAAAATGATCAGCGGCGCGGCGCTTCCAAAAAAAGTTGATGGTGAACGACTATCGAAGATTTACGAAAATTCTATATAAAAGTACTGGGTGGTGAATGCGGCTCGAAGTATAACTCGCCTTTTAAGCTACAAGCAGGCTTTCTGTTGTCGTGAACGATTACCACAAGGTCACGAAAAACTCATATAAAAGTATGGGCAGTGAATGAATGTTCGAACTGGAACTCGCCACTAAAGCCACGGGCCAGCTTCTTCTCGCCGGATGTACTACTTCTTAGGCAGAAGGATATGTCACTTAGTAAGAATTGCTCGTAACTGATCTACCGTCCATGTAATGAATCGATTCGCATTCCGTTCACCGTCATGACGTATGAAAAAATCACGTGTTCATTAGAATGTATTCGGCAGTGCATATCCTGTATTAGACTATATAGAGGTCTAAATATTTCAAGGCTAAAATTTTCGCTGATAAGCCCGAAACCGCGAAACCAGCGAAAATTTCCCCCTCGAAATATTTAGGTTGTACGGTAACTTTGGGTGGTGTCTGGGTTTGGGTTAATGCAGTGGGTGACGTCTGGGCACGAGACTAGATAGGCGTGGTAGTGCACGTGAATGGGTGATAAACGAAAAAGACTGGAACAGTTCTAGCTACTACATAGGGAAATCATTGCTCGTGTACGTCGTGGTGTGCAGTATAAATTTTGGCCAGTCTTGGAATTCAGTTGGAGTTGTGTGTAACCGCGAGCGTAACCGTTTTCCGTACTCTGTGTACATTGGAGAAAGGTGAAAAAACGTTCTTCAATTTCTGCCTAGATACGAAAGGTATATACAGTAAACCATAGTGTAACGTTATGAATCTCTAATCGATAAGCTCCTGTACTGAAATAAAGGAACACTTTATTGTCATTGTATTGCCATCATGAAGCTTTGGCTTATGCATAAGTAGCTTGTGAAAAGGGAGGGGCTATGAAAAAGAACTCTCCCCATCCATTGGCTAAAGGGGGCAGATTCTCTTAAGGATAAATAATTAGGCCACTGTTTGGTGATTTTCTGTTTGTCATTAGAAGATTCCAAATGTAAAGTGCGGTGGGTGGGTCATTACCTATAGTTAGTACTAGACTTATTTTCACGCCTCTACTCTCCAGGACCTGATACTATTTGCATAACAGGCAATTTTAACTTATATTAGCTAACTCAACATACCTACTGTAGTTGGCAACTATCCTCTTTAGATGATGCTACATTATACAGTAGTTGTCCTTTGTCACATGATCAGTTCCACTCAAGGATCAACTTTTTACTTGTAAACTTCATTGTACCAATCTGTCATATTCTGTTGGCTACACTGCACAAGGTAGCTACTTTATGAGTGTAGCAACCTTGAAAAACTGACTCAATATTTGGTTAATCAGATGAAATTATTAATAACAGGAAAATACGGGTGGCAGTAAAAATATATGTGGGCAATGAAAATTAAGTAGTGGCCTTAAATTTCTAGGAGTATAGCAGAATAACAGTTAAGATCAAGATAATAGCAATAAAATTTACTGTCAACAATGTACCCTACTAGCCCTTATGTATTCTATTATCTATGCTGTATTGTTACTTTTTGTGAAGGGGCAAGTGGCGCCAGACTAATAATATAGGAGTTACCAGTTATCATCTTCAGACTTGGCTGCAGTGGTGGTAAATTCCATGTTAGTGGTACACATAACATATAACTACAAAAATAACCACAAATTCCCAATTGCTTCTTGGGATAGAAATTGATCAAAATTTATGAGCCGTAACTCTTGGTAGCCTTGATCCTTTATCACAACATTAGAATTCAACCTTCCTCTGTGAGTAAACCTTCACCTAAAACTAAAAGCATTGCTAGTGTGGTTGCCTGTCGCTGCATCATTTGAGCATGAATTTGGGCTCCAAAAATTGGTTTTCGTCTATAAGCACCAAACTGGAGATAATTGCGTGCCTCTATTGTAACTTTATGATTATGATTATGATTAGATACTGGAAAGACAGCACTCAGTGCTGGTTACATCCAGGAGGGGGGGGGACCCTCAAAACAAAAAGGGGGTTAATTACAACAAATCTAGTCCAAAAATACAATTATTAAACTGTTCTAGTGACTCTGTATCGATGATGTGATTAGGGAGGTTATTCCATTACTTGATAGTTCCTGGAAAGTAACTCCGTTGGTAAGCAAGTGTTCTAGTTGGAGGAATTATATATCTGTATTGGTGATGCAATCTAGTTGGATATGAAGTAGGCTTGAAATACTCAGGGAGCTGGATAGATGGCAAAGCGTGATGTAATACTCTATATAGTAAGTTCAAACGATCAATACATCTTCTGCTCTGTAGGCTCTTCCAATGCAGTTGATCCAACAGGTAAGTGACACTACTCATTGGATTGTAATCCGATGCTACCCATCTTGCAGCACGACGTTGTACCTTCTCTAAAGTATTAATTAAGTATAGCTGGTGAGGGTCCCAGACACAACTAGCATATTCCAGCAGAGGACGTATTGATGTTAAATAGGCTGTTATCTTAACTTCTTTGGAGCATTTACTTATATTACGTTTAAGAAAGTTGAGACTTTTAGTTGCTTTGCCGCAAAGATGATCGATGTGGTGGGACCAAGACATTGATTGGTGGAATATGACCCCTAGATATGGATGCTGACTCTTCAGTTCCAGAGCTTTATTGTCAATGCTGTAGGTGGTGAGCATGGGAGTTTTGCTTCTTGAACAACGTAGAAAAACACACTTTTCAACATTTAGTTTCATTTGCCAAGTTTTAGCCCAGTGGAAGACTTTATTTAGATCTTGTTGTAGGATACTATTGTCTTCTTCTGAATCAATAATTCTGTAAATAATACAGTCATCGGCAAAGAGACGAATCGAGGAGTTGATATTTGTAGATATGTCATTGATGTAAAGTAGGAACATTAATGGCCCAAGTACAGTGCCTTGTGGGACACCTGACTTTACTGGAACAAACCTGGAAGTTACATTATTTAGCACTACTCTTTGTTTGCGTTGTGTTAGCCAAGCCTTAATCCATTGATGAAGGTCTCCTTGTATTCCATAGTGTGATAGTTTCTGTAATAATCGTTTATGAGGAACTGAGTCAAAAGCTTTTGAGAAATCTAATAAAATTAGATCTATTTGTTTCTGTTGGTCCATTACCTTTAAGATTTCCTCTGTTAGCATTACTAGTTGGGATTGACATGAGTACTTAGGCCTAAAACCGTGTTGGTAACTTGCTCACATCACAGTAGTATTCCATCATCAATTGAAAGAGGTAAATGCAAAGTGGTTAAATTTTGAACATTTCTAACCATCTATCTGGGTGAACCAGACATAGGGCAAATTATGCCGAAAATCACACCTTGACTCTTCTGCCCACTTTACTACTTAAAATAGAAACCGTGACATAAAACTATTGTAAGATTCATAAGTGTACTGTAGCTAGTATCAAGACACACGGTAGTGTGTCGTGCGGCCCAAGAAGCCGGCACGTAACACCCATGAGTATATTGACAGGAAAAAAGAAAACGCAATTTTCGCACCTCCGTAGCTCTGTGCTTCCTTGATGAAACAAGACGATTTTTTCTGTGGACATGCCCTCCAACTGCAGCACTCCACATTCCAAATTTGAGCGAAATCGCTTTGCGCGTTCCCGAGATATGCGACTTCAAAAAATGGCTCAGTTTCTTCGTTTTTTTTTCTTCTTATTTTTCTTTTTCTTGTCGCACACTTACAAAAACTGCTATAAAACTCGAACGCCATATCCGATTGCCTTGGAATTTGGCACACAGAAGGGGGATATAAAGGCGCATCTCGGTACCAACTTTGGCTGGAATACGATAAACAGGCAAAGAGTTATGAGCGATTATTCACGAAAAATAACACCAATATGTTGTCACGCCTACAGGGTAAACCGCGTATGGGAAGAAGCTGAAAATCGGTGGGTGAATAGGTTAACTATTGAACCTCAAACCTTTTGTGGTTTGAAAGAAATCGAGCTAAAAACCAGGAAGATACAACGAAAAAACCAACAGTGTGTAACAATTACGCAATCGAGATCAGCTAATAAAAAAACGACTGCTTGCCACGCCTACCAGATAAACCGCTTGGGGTAATGCTTTGAAAATCGTTGTACAGATGGAGTAATCATCTTAGAAAGGCTCATCAATAGTGTAGAAGAATCAGACTTAAAGCCACGGAGTTATAACACGAAATCCAACTTGATGCAGCAAGTGCGAGATCGAGATACTCTAATAGAGCAGTCATCCTAATAGAGCAGTCACCCTGAAGAGAATTCAAGAGATCAGCTAGAAATAAGAAACCTGTATAGAGATCAGCTACACACAAGTCACCCTGTAGAGAGATCAGCTAGAAGAAGTTACCTTGTAGGGAGTTCATGCAACTATGGAAAGAGATAGTTCAGCTAGAAAAAATCACCTTGTAGAGTTCAGCTACAAAGAAACCACCATGTAGAGAGTTCAGCTACAAACAAATCGTCCTGTGGAGAGATCAATAGAAGAAGTTACCTTGCAGAGAGTTCAGCTACAAAGAAACCATCATGTAGAGAGTTCAGCTACAAACAAATCTCCCTGTAGAGAGATCAGCTAGAAGAAGTTACCTTGTAGAGAGTTCAGCTACAAACAAATCACCCTGTAGAAAGACCAGCTAGAAGAGGTCACCTTGTAGAGAGCTCAGTTACAAAAAACCACCATGTAGAGAGCTCAGCTACAAACTAGTGACCTTGTAGAGACATCAGCTAGAAGAAGTTACCTTGTAGAGAGTTCAGCTACAAAGAAACCATTCTTTAAAGAGCTCAGCTGCAAACAAACCACCTGTACAGAATTCAGCTACAAATAAATCACCCTGTAGAAAGATGAGCTAGAAAAAGTTACCTTGTAAGGGGGACGGCGTGATAGTAGTAGCCTTCTGCAGCGATCTACGTGAAGGATTGCCTCGTAGTTTACGGATAACTCAAGCCTGTCGTTAACCTTCAAGTCTATTTACTGCACACACTAAAATCACGTGCTCATTTACATTACATCATACACTACTAATTCTATATAACGCTATACTAATGTAAGTCAGTCCGTGACATCTTCGGGGGGGCCGCCAAGTTCCTTGATCCAGTGTTTTACCTTGTCCATACCCCTCTCTGCGGCTCTTCGTTTAGGACGTTCCCTTCCACTATTCTTATCTTCACTGTTGGCTGCACTGTTAAGTTTATCATGAGACTGAGAAGTTTTGTCACTTGCTGTCAGATTAGAGGATACTTCTAAGGGAATAAGTTTAGCTATAGGACGATTAGTTCTTCCATGTGTTGTTCTAATGTTTGCAGCCCGGACCAGTCCATCATTTCCCTTCAACAACTCTTCCACTACTGCCAATCTCCATGAAATCCTAGGGCTCTCATCATACACTAATACAACGTCACCTTGCTTGATTCGTTGGTCATTGTTCCCTGAAGCTCTGTGATGTTCTCTGAGTGAGGTGAGGTATTCGTGCCTCCATCGGAACCAGAACTGATTTAGCAGAGCTGCTTGTATCTGTGCTCTTCGAGTTACTTCTGAGGAGTTGCCAAACGTGGGGTCATCTATTTCTTGCTTCATTACATACTCGTGGGGAAGTGACACAATACGACGACCATGTAAAAGGTGAGATGGGGTTAGGGGTTCATCATCGTCTAGCTCTGAGGACACGTATGTCAAAGGTCTATTGTTTAGAATGGCCTCAACTTCAACCACCAGTGTTTGAAGGACTAGGAGTGAAACTCTTGATCTGCCAAGCACCTTCTTCAGGGCCATCTTGGTGAGACCAATTAGACGCTCCCACCAGCCACTGTACCAAGGAGCACGTTTTGGTATAAAACGCCATTGCACACCACGTCTCCCCAGTGCTTCAGTAAGGTGGTCTGATTTCAATAGCTGTTGTAGATCTTCTGCAGCTGCTGTATATGTTGAGGCATTATCGGACACCAGAATTTGTGGTAAGGATTTGCGGCTAGAAAACCTCCTAAATGCAAGTAGAAATGTTTCCACTGTCAAGTCTGTCACAACTTCGAGATGGATAGCCCTGCTTGTAGCACATGTAAATAAACATACATACACTTTGGCTTCTGAATTCATATGTCGTACATACATTGCACCGGTAAAATCAATACCTGTGACCTCAAAGGGTTCAGACTCACGTGTTCTGATCTCTGGTAGTGGTGCAGGGTCCGGAATGGTGTATGGCTTTCCCATGTGTCTACAACAAGTAGTGCAGTGGAGGAGGATTGACTTGATACGTTGCCTTCCAGTTGGGATCCAGAATTTCTGTCTGATCATAGTCAAGGTTGAATTGGTGCCGGCATGAAACAATCTGACATGAGCATCTAAGATGATGAGAGATGTTAAATGGTGCTTTGGTGGTAATAGCAAAGGAAATTTGGCAGTTGCACTTAGGGGGGCATTGTGAATTCTGCCTCCACAACGAAGTAGTCCATCATCAAGAAACAGGCGTAACTGACGGATAAGGGTGTTTCTCTTCCTACGAGACTTGGTAGTAATGTTGACTAGAACATTGCTGTAAACTTCTTGTTGGCTTGTCTTGACCCACTTCACTTCAGCGTAGCATAGTTCAGAAGGTGTCAATGGTCCTGTTGATCTTTCCTGATGTTGTGCTCGGCAGTTTGCAATGAATCTCAACACATAGGCTGACACTGCTAGTAGCTTGGAGAGAGTGCTGTGTTTGGAGATGTCAATTACACATTGAATACCAGTAGGATGTGACTCTGAAGCATTGGATGGTTGAAATTCTGTGGCAGTGACGGCTAATGCTTGCAGTTCAACAGTAGGTGAGTACTGCCAAGTAGGCCAACTGTCATCACAAGCAAGCCACTGGGGTCCGTGTTTCCACAATTCAGACAACTTCAGTTGTGAAGCGGTGATTCCTCTGGTCAGCAAATCTGCAGGGTTGTCCTGTGTTGGGCAATATCGCCAAGCATGTGGTTCTGAGAGGTGGTGAATTTCAGATATGCGGTTGGCTACAAATGTGTTGGTCCGTTTCTCACCCTGTATCCAGTGCAGGACAATTTGGCTGTCTGACCAGAAACAAGTGGATAAACTGAGAGGGTGAAGAGCTTGTAAAATAAAATTGCATAGTCGCACTGCTGTGAGAGCACCCATCAGCTCAAGTTTAGGTAATGTTAGTGGTTTGAGGGGTGCGACCCTGGACTTAGCCATGACGAATGAAGTACTATTTCCTCTACAAATGAAAGCCACTGCTCCATAAGCTGTCAGACTGGCATCAGCAAACACGTGAAGTTTGTCAAGTTGATTTGACAAATTGACTGTAGGGAAGTACTGCCTGGGGATCTGTACACTTCTGGCATCCTGGATATTCGTTGCTATGTTCAGCCACTGTGTTTGGTCTTCGTCGGATAGTGGTTCATCCCAGTCCAAGTTACGTTGCCACAATGATTGCATAAATATCTTGGCTCTGACTGTCACGGGAGACAACAGTCCTAGTGGGTCGAAAACCTTGGAGGACTCCTTCAACACTTCTCTCTTTGTGACTAGTGAAGTGATACTTGGAATAGGTGACTTGGACGTGAGGTGTAGAGTGTCTGCTTGTGTGTCCCACTGTAGTCCCAAGACATTGACTGGGTTGCTCAGGTCTGCTACCTTGTCTCTGGTTGCTTGCTCTGTGAGTTTGCAGCTGTTTGATGCCCAACTTCTTAGATTAAAATGTGCCTCTGTCATTATGGATCGAGCATTCTTGTATAACTGAACAGCCTCTGATTCTGAAGAGCATCCAGACACTATGTTATCTACATATAGGTTGGCGAGCATGTTCTGGGCAATGGGTGAGTTGTGCTGGGACAAATGACAGTGTAAGGCAGCATTTAACATGAAAGGTGAGCACACAGCACCAAACAAAACTACTCTAAATCTGTAAGTTACAAACTCACTC
The DNA here is from genome assembly GCF_963678975.1 of Dysidea avara. Taxonomy (NCBI): domain Eukaryota; kingdom Metazoa; phylum Porifera; class Demospongiae; order Dictyoceratida; family Dysideidae; genus Dysidea; species Dysidea avara. The sequence goes on from NC_089280.1 coordinate 27,885,914, forward strand.
TCTGGGTCCTTTGGGTTACTCAGCCACAGAAATCTTGTCCAATCTCTATCATCCTCATGAAGAGAGATGTGCAGAAATGCCTTCTCTATGTCTGTACATATTCCAATGGTGTGAAGGCGGAAACGAAGAATGATAGAGCACAGATCATTCAGCTGGGGTTGGCCTGTGAGCAAACAGTCATTCAGACTTGGTTGATTCCTGGCTTGATGGCAACTGCAATCATAAACTATCCGAAGCGGGGTAGTAGGTGAGTCTTTGCGGACAGCATGATGTGGAATATAGTGGCATCTAGAGGTGTTGGTTGGGTGTTCTACTTTCTCGATAAAGCCACGCTGCTCCTGATCAGCTAGGATGTCATTGTACTTGGCAAGTAAATGAGAATTCTGTGCCAGTTTGCGAGCCAATATTCTTGTTCGGTGAATACAAGTTGAGAGATTTGTCGGAAGGGGAGCATGATTGTCCTTCCATGGGAAACGAGCACTGTATGAACCATCAGTCAAGCGTGTCACATTGTTGGCAATGTATGTGTCAAGAGTACTGTTAGTGGATTCCTCCTTTGGCGTGATTCCTACCGATTCTACAGACCAGAATTGCTCTAGGTTAGGAGTAGGTTGAGCTGCAACATGAAATGAACTAACAACTGGCTTCCTTGCAGAGGGTGTCTCTATTGGACCTGACAGAAGATAGCCGAGTTTGGATTTAACGGCAGTAGGACCATTGCCTCTGATCACATGGTCCTCCACAATGTTCCAATATTGGTCAGCTCCTATTAGTAGAGTGATAGAAAATTGATCAGTTGGAGGAATCGGGTGAGCCAAACGTAATCCTTTGAGATAGGGGAGGTTCGTGAGTGATGTTTGATCCACTGTATGTATCGGTGCGGCAATTGTCGGCACAATCAGGACGGTTAATGGTAACAGTTTACCAGAAATACTATGGAGGTTTATTGTTGCAACATCAAACTTGCTCGTGTTGCTGGTACCACTACCAAAGGTGGACAGGGAAAGTTCTATACTGTCATGTGGTTGTATCTGTAAGCATTCTGCTAAGCCTTTGGTAAGGAAGGAGCGTTGAGACCCCTCATCAAAGAGGATATTTGATTCCACATATGTGCCTCCAGCTGAAATGGTAGCTACTGCAGTCTTGAGCAGGCAAGTGTTGCTGCTTGCCAGGTGTAGTGAAGCTGATGTGGTTGGTTCTGAGACAATGGTACTCAAGGATCCTTCTGTGGTAAGAGAGGTTGATTCAGTGTTGGGTCCAGGTCGAATGGTCTCCTGTTTCTTCGAATTGGCTTCACTGCAAAGGCTGGTATGGTGCTTACGTTGGCACTTGCGGCAGCGATACCTTGAATTGCAGACACTGACTTTATGCTTCCCAAGACAGTTGAAGCAGAGGTTCTTCTCGGTTACCAGCTCCTTGCGTGCTTGACTGGTTGCTACGGTCTGGCAATCTGAAGGGGAGTGGGCTCCCTTGCAGAAAACACATGTGCGTTGAGCAGGTGTACTGGATCGTCCTGTGTGTTTGTTGATGGCCTTACTTGTGCCAGCATGAAAGGCTGCAGTGGGGTGAGTACTCTGAAAGGCATGACCTGTCAAAAGTTCTGATTCAAATACCCTGACTTCCTTCTTGATTGCGTTTTGTAATTCTGTCAAGGTCCACTCATCGCTGTCATGTTCTCTAACCATAGTCTTCCTTGTAGCCGGTGGTAACTTGTTTAGAATTATTGGGACTAATAGATTCTCATAGGTGTCTGTGGCTTTGCCCAAGGAGGAGAGACTTCTTACATGTCTTTCAATAGTGTCATAAAACTGCTGCAAGCCAGTGAGTGTATTAGGGGGCTTTGGAAGATCTATAAAGGCTTGCATGTGGGCTGCAACTAACTTGTGAGAGCTGCCATAGCGGTCTTTGAGGAGTGTCAACGAGTGTTCATAATTGTCACTTGTCAATGAAAATCCAGCAACAACTTGAGAGGCTTCACCGCGAAGAAGTGATTTGAGATTGTTCAACTTCTGGACTTCAGAAATAGCAGGGTTGCTGTGCACAGCGGCATCGAAGCCATCCCAGAAGGGCTGCCATTCCAGTGCGTTACCGGAGAAAGTAGGTAAATCAAGCCTGGGTAATCGCACGGTTGTGTTAACTGCCTGTGTGACCTGTGACGCTTTGGTAGGAGGATGAGGACTGGCTGATGTGTTTGTATCTGCTTTCATTGTCAGTGATGAAGTATCAGAGGAACGTGAAGCATCTTTGGTCTCAACTGTGTCTGTTTTAGATTCTAGTGTTACTGGTGGTTCTGTGATACTAGCACTAGGTGGGCGGTGTGTTTCTGTATCCTTAGGCTGTGGTACGACTGATATGGGTAGTTCCAGTACCTGAAGACGTTTCTGTAGTCGCTTCCCTTTTGACAGAGTCCTTGATATTTCTGATTGAAGTTCTTCTGATTCCAATACCTCCATTTCCAGTTCATCTTCGTTGGTTAAAGCCAAAATCTGCTTGTCTAAATCTGTCAGTATTGTTTTCTTCCTGTCCAGCTGTAAGATCAGTTCGTCGAGTGTGTCAGCATCGTCTTCTTCAGGTGTAGAGGTGGTGCACCGTTCCAGTAACTCGTTGGTAGAGGTAAAGAGACGTTTCAGGTGAGCGCGGTATCCACGACGAGACTGAACGAGGCGTTTGAGTTCATCGGCCATGGTAGAGGCTCCAGTCGGCGTTGCTGTGGATGAAACAAACAAAGAAATGTTCTGAAAATGTTTCGCTTGCCTTAGTTGGTACCGTTAAACTGCCACGGTACCACGACGTTTAAGTAGCGAGTTAACAATGAGACTAAGGTGAAACGAATCTTCTCCCCTTACAGCACCAGAAATAAGGGGGACGGCGTGATAGTAGTAGCCTTCTGCAGCGATCTACGTGAAGGATTGCCTCGTAGTTTACGGATAACTCAAGCCTGTCGTTAACCTTCAAGTCTATTTACTGCACACACTAAAATCACGTGCTCATTTACATTACATCATACACTACTAATTCTATATAACGCTATACTAATGTAAGTCAGTCCGTGACACCTTGTAGAGAGTTCAGTTACAAAGAAACCACCATGTAGAGAATTCAGCTACAAACTAGTGACCCTGTAAAGACATCAGCTAGAAGAAGTTACCTTGAGAGAGTTCAGCTACAAAGAAACCATTATTTAAAGAGCTCAGCTGCAAACAAATCACCTATACAGAATTCAGCTACAAACAAATCACCATGTAGAGAGATCAGCTAGAAGAAGTTAACTTGTAGAGAGTTCAGCTACAAAGAAACCATCATTTAGAGAGTTCAGCTTCAAACAAATCACCTGTAGAGAGTTCAGCTACAAACAAATCTCCCTGTAGAGAGATCAGCTAGAAGAAGTTACCTTGTAGATCGCTCAGCTACAAACAAATTACCCTGTAGAGAGATCAGCTAGAAGAAGTTAGCTTGTAGAGAGTTCAGCTACAAAGAAACCACCATGTAGAGAGTTCAGCTGCAAAGAAATCACCCTGTATAAAATTCTGCCACGAACAAATTGCCCTGTAGAAAGATCAGTTAGAAGAAGTTACCTTGTAGAGAGTTCAGCTACAAAGAAACCATTTTGTAAAGAGCTCAGCTGCAAACAAATCACCTGTACAGAATTCAGCTACGAACAAATCACCCTGTAGAGAGATCAGCTAGAAGAAGTTACCTTGTAGATAGTTCAGCTACACACAAATCTCCCTGTAGAGAGATCAGCTAGAAGAAATTACCTTGTAGAGAGTTCAGCTACAAAGAAAACTCCATATAGAGAGTTCAGCTGCAAAGAAATCACCCTGTAGAAAATTCTGCCAGAAACAAATTGCCCCGTAGAAAGATCAGTTAGAAGAAGTTACCTTGTAGAGAGTTCAGCTACAAAGAAACCATTCTGTAAAGAGCTCAGCTGCAAACAAATCACCTGTACAGAATTCAGCTACAAACAAATCACCCTGCAGAGAGATCAGCTAGAAGAAGTTAACTTGTAGAGAGTTCAGCTACAAAGAAACCATCATTTAGAAAGTTCAGCTACAAACAAATCTCCCTGTAGAGAGATCAGCTAGAAGAAGTTACCTTTTAGAGAGTGAAGCTACAAACAAATCACCCTATTGAAAGATCAGCTAGAAGAAGTCACCTTGTAGAAAGTTAAGTTACAAAGAAACCACCATGTAGAGAGTTCAGCTACAAACTACGTAGCTACCTTGTAGAGACATCAGCTAGAAAAGTTACCTTGTAGAGAGTTCAGCTACAAAGAAACCATTCTGTAAAGAGCTCAGCTGCAAACAAATCACCTGTACAGAATTCAGCTACGAACAAATCATCCTGTAGAGAGATCAGCTAGAAGAAGTTACCTTGTAGATAGCTCAGCTACAAACAAATCTCCCTGTAGAGACATCAGCTAGAAGAAATTACCTTGTAGAGAGTTCAGCTACAAAGAAACCATTCTGTAAAGAGCTCAGCTGCAAACAAATCACCTGTAAAGAATTCAGCTACAAACAAATCACCCTGTAGAGAGATCAGCTAGAAGAAATTACCTTGTAGAGAGTTCAGCTACAAAGAAACCATCATGTAGAGAGTTCAGCTGCAAAGAAATCACCCTGTAGAAAATTCTGCCAGAAACAAATTGCCCTGTAGAAAGATCAGTTAGAAGAAGTTACCTTTTAGAGAGTTCAGCTACAAAGAAATCTCCCTGTAGAGAGATCAACTAGAAGAAGTTAACCTTGTAGATAGTTCAGCTACAAACAAATCACCCTGTAGAAAGATCAGTTAGAAGAAGTTACTTTGTAGAGAGTTCAACTACAAAGAAACCATTCTGTAAAGAGCTCAGCTGCAAACAAATCACCTGTAAAGAATTCAGCTACAAACAAATCACCCTGTAGAGAGATCAGCTAGAAGAAATTACCTTGTAGATAGTTCAGCTACAAACAAATCACCCTGTAGAAAGATCAGTTAGAAGAAGTTACTTTGTAGAGAGTTCAACTACAAAGAAACCATTCTGTAAAGAGCTCAGCTGCAAACAAATCACCTATACAGAATTCAGCTACAAGCAAATCACCCTGTAGAGAGATCAGCTAGAAGAAGTTACCTTGTAGATAGTTCAGCTACAAAAAATCTCCCTGTAGAGAGATCAGCTAGAAGAAATTACCTTGTAGAGAGTTCAGCTACAAAGAAACCATCATGTAGAGAGTTCAGTTGCAAAGAAATCACCACTACCCAAATTTCAAGGCAATAGCTATTTCCAATCTGAAGTTATCAATTGTCAAAGTTGGCAAATTGGATGTGTGTGGAAGACCCCTTTTCGCAAATCCGATCACATATGTATTATATATATAATTTGTACATTTACTGATAAAAATATTTAAAGTACATCTACTTCATCTTTTCGTCTTCCTGTAGTAAAGAAAAAAAACATAGGTTAAAAAAGTCCCAAAGCTGGCCATAGGCCGGCTTTGGGGTATACAAATACAAAAAGAAATGAAATCTAATCCAAAACAGCCAAGCTGTAAAAAAAGTGTGCGGCCCTCAGAAAGGCTATGGTGAAAAAAGATGTGAAATCCAAGGTGGCGGCCACGAAATGGCTGTGATGGTAGGTTAATGGTAAAAATTTTAATAACGACAATTCAGGTGAACTTTGTGCAGCACAAAAATTCACCTGAATTGTCGTTATTAAAATTTTTACCATTAACCTACCATCACAGCCATTTCTTGGCCGCCACCTTGGATTTCACATCTTTTTTCACCATAGCCTTTCTGAGGGCCGCACACTTTTTTTACAGCTTGGCTGTTTTGGATTAGATAATACATATTATAGCAACATTATTGTCATGTGCAGTTTAACTACAAAAGCATTTAGCCAATCCAGTCAATCTCACATGACTGTGGTCTCTAATGATACAATGCCTAAATTGTGCCAACGTATACAGAAAGGCATGTGCAGATGTTGTTAATAGTACTGCACAAGATGTTGAGTGTTAAAATCACAATAATAGTGGATAACACATGAGCTTGATGTTATTTGATGTAGCACCTTTTAGTTTTATTTAACAGCTCCTGACAAAAATAATCTTCTATACTTTTAAGCATCTCACTGTTGTTTTATGCCAAGATTTCTAAGTTGGTTGGGTAAGCTATGTTGTCAGGGTGTGATTTTGGCTTACTTCGCCTTATTTCGGGTTCACCCAGATGGTTAGAGATGTTGAAATTTAACCGTGCTTTGTATGTTACTTCTTTGTTGATGGATGAGTGCTACTGTGATGTGAGGAAGTTATGGTTATCATTCATTTGGTGTCTTGTAAATCATGCTCAAGTGATACAGCGACAGGAAATCTACCTCACCAATTAAACTACCAATGACTTTAAATGAAAGTTTACTCACAGAGGAAGGTTGAACTCCAGAACTGTGATAAAATTTCAAGAGTTATGGCTTGTAATCTCAGATTTGGTCGATATTTTGATCAATTTCTTCTACCCAGAAGGCAATGGAATTTAGCACCACTGCAGCTGTGTTTAAGTGATAGTTCATCCAACATGTAGCGACAGTTAGCAAAGATATGTCACATTGGTATGAAGTAGGGCTGCAATGGATGTTAAACTTAGTATACATACTAATCAATTTGTTCCTGAAATATATGCAAAATTTATAGTAGCTGCATTTATTAATCAGTTTTACATAGCAGAAGAGGCCATCTTGTAGAAATATAGATGGTAACCAAAATCATTTTACTGTACACACTTGTAATGTACTAGTAAACGAATACCTGTTCTTCATGATTCAACTTGAGTAACTGTTGAAACTGAGCTGAAATGGCTACAGAATCGTTATTTTCAGAAAGTGTACATATAAGTATTATATATGGTTATCTTCTGGCAAAATAAACATATTACAAAAGCTAGCAAACAAGCGTAACATATATATGAAAGTAACTAGTAACTAGATACTTTTCTGAAGTAACTACCCCAACTCTGGAAATAGCCACAGTAAATTGTTGCATGTCGCATTGTTATACATATATACTTGTGTTTAAAATGTGGTATCATAAATACAGGTACTTCCACATGACAGGTACTAATGTTGTCATTAGCTATGAATGTTATCTAGGGTTGTTGTGCTCAACTAATAGGTAAAGATCTAGCTGGATTCGCTGCACAGGCTTGAATTGTCACGTCAATCAAACTTTATGTAGGGTTAATTGGCAATGAAAAAATCAACCTCCTTCAGTTTGGGTCTACTAGTTTTAAAGGGCAGGTTTGCTACTGAGAAAATTCCTTCCGTTTGGCATATAATTGTGCCATAAACTTCAAGGAATTTTGGCTCATATACATAAAAATGGGCAGGAACGTCTAGAATGCTGTCCTTTGTTTTTTTTAGTTAAAGGGCGAGGTGTTCTACAAAATGCATACATGTACTTAAAAGGTAATTCACTGTACTTTAAATTTCACTAAAACAACACATGCATGGGCAGTGGAAGTGGGGATGCCATCCATCTATTTTACAGGTGGTGCTATGCACTCCCAGTTTCAGCACCCGAGTGTGGTGTCACGTGAACTGCATGGTTTCCGGAAACTGTCAATCACGATCGATGTACTCTAATAGAGCAGTCACTCTGATAGAGGAGTCACCTTATTACAGTTTAACTGCTGAAATGCCCGAAAAATTTAATCTCCTACACCTACTTTTCAAAATGTAGGTCCAGAAAAGTGTTTGAGATAACCTAATCATTCATGTTGTTAAATGAGCTTAAGGTGGGTGATATTTTATTGGAGACCCGTCAAGTCATAGGAGGCAGAAACTAAGTAAAGCTTTTAGTATCATTTACAATAATAGTTCATGTGTCAACACTACAATTGGGATACTTGCAGCATTCGTTACCCCAAGAATTGCATCTGTTTTCAAAAGTATAATGTCTACCTTAAAGCGTGCAGTGCAAACAGCAAGGGGAATGACCATATTATTTGCCTGCAGTTTTGATGTTGGATTGATCAGACGGAGTAGGTGAAGAAAATACAGAGGTTCTTTTTCGTTGCTAACCCTATGTTTTTGGACCTTCCTCACAGCATAGTGATGCAATTGCAGTCCCTACTGCAATTTTGAGATTGTTTACTATCTGGCTGGTGGCGATGAAATTGTCATGTCGATAAAGAATACGAAATTCTACAGTTGGACTGGATATATCAAAGCTGACCATTCTCTGCAAGTTGGTTTTCATCATGGCTCATTACAATCCCAAATGCAGCAGCTATTACAAAATAAGTATTTACATCTAATCCATGTTTCCTATCTTGCTTAATGTGTTCTTGCACCTGGGAATCCAGCACTGCTCCAATTAGCAGCGACCTTTCAAGGAAATTTGTATTGTCTTCTACAGTCTCATCAGGGTCTTCAGCAGTTTCAGTTGACAATCATTTGGGCTACTTAAATGTGGAACAGTACTGATTCTTACACCTTCTTATGGAGGTTTCTGTTAGCCTGCACTATAATATCACATAGCCGTTATGTTAGATTATAAGAATCAAACATGGAGATTTTCTGCCACATGGTTTCTTGTTCAATTTAGCTTCTACTTTGGTGATGGCCATTTCAATTGCCATAGGTGGCATCTTCTTGCTCAGTGGGCCAGTTGGATCAGACAAGCCACTCAGCAAAGATGACTGAGATGACAATACTTCAAAACACTGGAATCAGATCCTGTTGCCATATTCCATCTGTTGTTGCCAAGGTAGTTGCATTTCGTCACCTGTTGTAGAAACTAGTCTGTTGATCAAATGCTCTTGGGACCATCCAAACTTCACAGGCCTACCGGTTGCCTTTTTCTTTCTCATGAGCAGTGTAAGTGGCCTGGAAAGAGTTCCATACAATATCTGGGATGAATCTACCAGCAAGCCCAATAAAGTTCTTTATTTCCTCACACTCTTCAGGGCTGGAAAATTATTATGTAACGGCCCATTGTACCATCAGCACCGTCAGTATAAATGTATACCACTTTAGCCACCTATTGTGTTTGGTGGAACTTCCTCTTATTGTACAAGAGCACCTATATATTTTGCAAATATACCTAAATTCTGTTTAAGTTTTGCTCAGCGTTTTTTTTTTCCCGCTACAAAGCTATTAAATGGTGGAATGCACTGCCACTGGTGACAAACCACATTAATTCTCCTTTTAACAAATATGTGGATGCTCTTAGACAGTATAATGACTCACTTTATTGATTGTATGTGTATATAGTCTTTTTGTTTTTGTTTTATAATTTTGTTGATATGTCTGTGGTCATTTTTGTATTGCTTTGGTTTTTACTGATGTGTATGTGAAGTGTTCCTCTGGGCAAGGAAGAACGGCTGTAGTTGTTTGTCTGGAGGTTAAATATATAGCAAGACTGAACAGTATAGGGCCAAATAGTAGCAGCACTAATACTTGTGAGGGGTGTCTTTCGTACGTGCATACACTACAGGGGAGTGAACAAGAACACAGTCCCAGATCAGTACCCTATACCAAGGATCAACGAGTTGATCAGCAAGGTAGGGAGAGAAGCCAAAGATTTTCACCTTGCTGGACTTAATGAAGGGCTACAGATGGCTGAGGATTCTGAGCCGAATACCGTTTTTACATGCTATATGGGGTTGTATCAATACCAGTTCGGTTTTAAAAATGTGCCTGCTACCTTCATGAGTCGTCTATTTTCTAGAAAGATCGCTGATTACTTTCAATAGAGAACACATAAGTCATGCTCATGTGGTGAAAAATAGACTTAAAGAGATTCGTTCAAATAATCTAAGTATGTGTTTGCCACAATGGGGATAAAGTACTTGGGCATACACTGACTACAGAGAGACAAAGTAACTGCTTGATTTGATTTGATTTGGTTCAGAGCACGTACGAAAGCTGCCTGGGAGATGCTCGTTTAATACAAAATTGGTATGTCCAGTGCCACTCTTTCTTTTGATGTGGTATGCACCAGTTCACCAGTCATAATTATATTGCAAAAATGTATAAACAATCAAGTTAGTACACAAAAAAGTTAAAGAATTTTAGGAAATGAAACAAGGGAGCCACTTACACCTGCAGATGTGCTTATACCTACTTCAGTCATGGGTATAGAGGGATTAAATTCCAATTCCAGTAGTATACTTGCAGACTCTAATCAAGTTTAAATTTATTTTCCTTGTATTTGTAATAAATTATTACAGTAGGTAAAAGTCCTTAGCTGCTGATGCAATGTACAAATTCATTTATTAACAGGTGTGGCAGCAGTAAAAGTATTCCTCCAAGAAGTAGCAGGAGTTTCAGTGAAGGGCAGATGACAATGTCCAATACAGGTGAGTAAAGCTTCCAGTGTGTGTGATAATTATGTTGTGGTTTAAAATGGCAGATCAAACACCAAACACTGTTTATTGTTTACTAGTATTGGTATAACTTCTTTACCATGCAGAACTTACCTTACACCTTGTAGTTACACTGCTTAGTAGGGTTCCCCCCTAAAGTAATGTATGGAAAGCAAAAATCACCTTTACAAAATAATCTTACTCCAGTCAACATCAATTACAGCATTAAAAACACAGAAAACACTTACAGGGGTATTATTTTTTTTTTAAATGCCATATTTGAAATTTTGTCTGCCAGCTTACCTGCCTGATCACAGTTGTAAGGCTAGAGGCCAAACAAAGCAGCACATGACCACCATTTTTACACCACAACAGCAAACCCCCCAGTGGGATGTGCCTTCTGTAGTTCTGATGAATCTCTGCCTTCTGTGCTTAGCCATTCCTTTTATCTTCAATAGTTCATAAATAGGGAAAGAAATCATGACTATCACTGGATTGCTATCAGGGACTGATATACTGCTGCGGTCACAAAAATAAAGCTACTACATCCTGTCAGCCACTACTGACTGTTTAGCAGATTTCTCCAAGATAGTAGCACTCAGTTAATAGGTTTTGCATAATAAGAATGTGCCACAATGCAACTGTAGCATCAACTGTACCATCTAAGTTTTACGTGTCTGTTTCTTAGATGTTACAGAGCCTTAACCTTGATCTTTACTTGTGGTGGTCCCTTCCCGCATGGCCAATTCTCGAGCCTTCATTTGTTTCGTCATTGCTTCTTAGTTGTTTTTGCAGTTGATTCTTTCTCCTGAGACTTCTCTGGCCTTCCACAAGGCCGTTTACCAAGCTGCTTGGGCTTCTGTGTACATGCAATGTGAAAAGTTCTGATCACGTGACAGTCTGTGCAGTATTATAGTTAAATTTTGTGAGGGGCTTTATGCTTGGTACTATGCAGTGTAGCCGCACTTGGTCAGTGCATTATCTAGTAGGTCTATCAAAGCCAGAGGACTCCACACAGTTATTTTTGATAGATCATACAGGAGTTCTTCTCCATTATTCAATGTACTCCTAATGTTTACTGTAGAACAACACCTGTTGCTGTCAGTTATATTATTCTTTGCACTTCTTGTTTTGTTATATATAGTGACGAATGTATCTATGCATGTGGGTGATATTCTGCAAAAAGGTAAAAAATCTAGAGAAAGTACTACAAAGCTCAAAATTTTCTGAAAAGAGAAAAGACATATCTTCCTCATACAATGCTGAATCTGGCATACCAAATCATGCAGTGTGATATTAACAGGAACCACACTAATGAAAGTTCTGTATGCATAGCTCTGTGCTACCCTAAATGAATGGGACAATTTTTACAGCAGGCATGCCCTTCACTCTCAGTACTCTACATATCATATCTAGGCAAACTTTCCCAAAATACATACTGTGAATGCTATCCCACTAGGGACCTGTGAGAAGGCTTAAAGCCTGTGAATACAGGGAGTACATGTAAGCTCTTGGGTTCAATTCTATTATTTTTTGCACAGTTATGAAAAATACCAACACATTATCCAATTGCCTTAAAATAATAGCACACTTAGAAGAGGTCAAAAGACAAGTTTGGTATGAATCTGACAGAGGCATATTGGTCTAAAATAATACCAATCTGTTTATCATGCCTACAGGATAAACTGCTTATGTCAATGAGTTGAAAGTTGGCCTGTGTGTAGGTTAACCACCATATGTAGGTCCATAGCTTGACCTTTTTGTGGTTTGATAGTGTGTATAGGTCAACCACCATAACTTAAACCTTTTGTGGTTTGTAAGAAATGGGTGTAATGACAGTGACAGTATTATTAACTTTGGAACTTATGTATCTATCACATTATTATGTCTTTGACATTTGTAGGCATTGAACTTCTAACTGTAATCTGTTGTTTATTTGTCATTTATGTAGTGGTTCCAACTATTGCAGTATTAGGCAGTTACTGTGCTGGCAAGACATCTATAGTTCACCGATATCATTATGACGAATTTAAGCTGTTTCCTGCAGCTTGCGGTTTTGTCCCTCATGTTATAGAAAAAGATGAAAGAAAATTAATGGTACTGGACACAGAAGATTATATGTTTCACTGCCTTAAGAATTTTGATGAGGATCCACTTTTTTCAATGTTTATAAAGAATGTACAAGGTATTATGCTAGTACTTGATATTACTAACAGTTTCCACAACGATCCTATACTACCTGAAGGTATTATTAAAGTAGTAGAAAGGCTCAATCTAGTGATGTTGCTGGTAGGGAATAAACTTGATCAGGAGTCTGAACGACAAATTTCTTATGAGGAGTGCCAAAAAGTTGCTGAAGAGCATGGTTTTACATATGTTGAGGTGAGTGCCAAAACAGGATACAACATCAACAAGGCTTTTCAAATGTTAAGTGCATTAATCAGTAAGGATCCATGGAGATTGGTCAGTAAAAGACCCCACAGAGTATTATTGAATCGAAATATTGGCGATGCCATAAGGGAACACAAAACTATTCAAATTAGGTTTCTTAAAATATTGCTAACTGGATCTGGTGCAGCTGGTAAGACCAGTTTTTGTCACTTACTATTAAACCAAAAGTTTAGGAAAGATCACCACAGCACCAATTTGGTACATACTAGTCATGCTATAACAGTTACTAAGGCTGTTATACAGTCATCATGTACACCAAGTGCAACAGAATGGGTTCAACTAGGTTTTAATACTGAGATAGATTACCTACAATCATTATTTTCTATGTCATCAGCACCAAGAGAAATGGCTACCAGAGAAATGTCTATCATACCTACCAGTTCTCATAGAAAACCATGGGAATTTCTTAAACAATTATTTTCATCAAATACTAGTAATGTTGAAAGAAAAATACCAAGTAAACATTTGTCAACTTTTGACAGAATGGTGCAAAGTTGTGTTCGCTCACAATTTGACAGCTCAAGTTCTTTATTACACTACTGTCCTGAGGATGTTCTAAACATTATCACAATCCTGGACACTGGAGGTCAGCCAGAGTATATACATTTATTGCCTGTGTTAAATCTCTCCCCTGTAATTAATTTTATTATTCATGACCTGTCAAAAGATCTTACTGATCAAGTAATGGTAAAACATAGTCAAGATGGTAAGCCAACATTCACCCCTTATCCCTTGAGTTATTCTAACCTTGATATGATCAAACTGTTGATGTCAACAGTCAATGATTCTGTAGAAAGAGATTCATCTTGTATTCTGAAGACTGCTAAACCCGGGACTGATAGCAACTGCTATCTGTGCTTGGTGGGGACACATGCAGACAAGGTAACTCCAGATGTAATTACAGTCAAAGCAGACAAATTAACTGGGGTGGTGGATAATATGAAATGTAGAGCGTCAGTGTGGCAAAGAGAAGATGGCAGTGTTCTATTTCCAGTTGATAACACAACTGCTGGTACCAACCATGAAGACCCTAATGCAATGCTGATTCGAAACAGAATAGAGGAATTAGCTTCTAAAAGAAATACATATGAATTACCTGTAACATGGATGTTATTAAATCTTGAAATTCAACAAGTTTGCTCTAAGAAGTCAATGTTTTATATTTCATTTGATGAATGCCTTACAATTGCTAGGACTAGTGGGTTAGTCTTTAATCCAAGGGAAGTTAAGAATGTTCTCAGATATTATCATTTATTAGGAGTTCTGTTGTATTATGAAGAGGTGCCAGGATTATGTGATTATATCATTACTGACCACCAGTGGTTATTTGAAAAATTAAGTCAAGTTGTGTGCCTTGCTTTCCAGGGCACATACAATGATCATTCTGCGGCACAGAGGTTTAACTATCAAGGCTTGCTTTCTAAAGATGTTTTTCAAAATGTCAAATGGGAAAGTGATATTAAATGGGAATCTTTTTTATGTCTTCTTGTTCAAATGAAGGCCGTTGCCACTGTCACCACTAAAGGACAAACAGAATATTTTATACCTTTTGTTCTACCTAATTACAGTGATCAGCAGAAAAGTGAACTTCTTTTCCAGTATGGGCATCTTAAAGGAGATCCTTTTCTGATACGTTTTAAATCAGGATTGTTACCTAGGGGATTATTTTGTTCTCTGATAGTACAACTACTTCAACCACCAACAGAATGGCACCCTCACTTTTCACAAGGTGACACTCACCACACTTTTAGAAATCTTATCACATTTGCTTTACCAAATGCTTATTCCTTGTCACTGTTTGATAAAGTGTCTTGTTTAGAAATACAAATACGCCATAAAGAAAGAGATTTCAACTCTCCTGGTCATTACAAAATACTAAAGAGAGTGGAGCGCTCCTTAACCCTAGCATGTAAACACTTAAAATTTAATCACACAAGATTGGAGCATGGATTTTGGTGTACATGTCATGACAGTCTTGATGGTCATATTGCCATTCTGCCAACTTTTTACTTTATACCACCGCAATTTGCTACATGTAGTCTAAACAGTACTAAACATGTGAGATTGAACCAATCACATTTACTGTGGCTGACCAACAAAGTTTTTCCCACTGAAAATGGTAAGTTATGGTGTGATGATGTTTCTGTGCACTGTCTTCGTGTGCATGTGTGTTGGTAGAAAGTTTACCTTGTTCAACATTGTCTATCATTTTTATAGGACAACTATGCAAACCAGAAACTAACGTTCAAAAAGATTTACCTGATGCCACTCAAGGAATTACCTGTGACAACTCAACAACAGTGTCTTCTCCACAGTCCACCACTAATATCAAGCTATTACGTGAGATAGTAGTTCAAAAAGTAGCAGCTTACTGGGATGAAGTATCTGATTATTTAGAGTACGAGCCTGAATATCAACATCTAATACGGAAGAAGTGTCATAATGACCCAGAGGAGTGCTGTCTAGAACTGTTGAAGGACTGGTTTTCCAGCAGCAGGGGAGTATCACCAAAGTCATGGCCTAAACTAGTTAGTGTTTTAAGAGAAATAAAAGGTCATGCATCAACAGCTGAAAAGATAGCAAAAGATTTAGCCAAAGCAGGAGTCGCTGGAGTAAAACCATGCGAAAATGCTACCATTTAATATTTAGGCTATATGCATTAACAAAGAGTACATTGCTACCTGTTATAATAACTATATGGTGTTTGCATAATTATATGCATTTAAACACAGTGTTACTACTTGTTGGGTTATTGGTATTAAGGTTAGTACAGATGGACTCTATGCATAGCGCATAGAATAGGACTGAATAGTACCACATGTTTTATTGTGTGCTTAAGTTACTAGTTGGAACTTAAGGGAAATGATGAGGAAATACATGGTGTCAAATGACAAGGCTCAGGGTTGGAAAAGAAGGAAGATTATACAGTCAAATTTATATGTGGTCAGAATTTCCAACCATCCACAAATGAGTGATTTCTGTCTATGAGTTAAAAGTTGATTAGTGGTATATATAATATATTATGTCAAGGTAGAATTTTGTAGGCAGTCAAGTTGTAGAACATCAGCCAGGCAATCACAGGTCTCAGGTTCAATACTTTATGCCCATGCCAGTTTATGTTTCCTTCAGCAAGATGATATGCTTTGTGACACTGTGCATGCATGCTCCATGGAGCTGTTAATGTAACTTCATGTGAAATACGTAGCACTGATCATGAGTGCTATCGGGTGATACGAGTCAGCATGGGCAATGGGATGGTAGGTATCACAGGTGAAGGTGTTGGCACTTAAAAAGTTCATCACTTGGTATAGATGGTTGGATTTACTTCCACGGTTACCACCAAATGTTATGGTTGTTGTGTTGGCTGGTTTCCCAGTTAACACCTTATCATCATTTGCTTGACAAATCAATTTCAGTGGTTATATATTGAAAGAAGTTGTTACATGCATGGTTACAGCATTGAAGTTTGTTGATACCTGCAATACTTCTCCCATGTTACCATGTAGTTAATTTATAATTGCTTTTTCAAGCTGAATTAAATATTGGAGCTGCTTAGGAGCTCCTTACTGATATAATTATAATGTAACACCTCAGTACATAAACAAAGCTACAATGCATGGTAAAGTTCTCCCGCCCAACTATATTGCTGTGATGAAATATGAAAAATGTGTATAGTTGCAGTGGTGGCTGTAATGTTTATTTCACCATGTAGTTCAAAGAGCAAAGTTATGATTTAATATTGTGTAAGCACGGGATGCATGGTCACTATGCGAGTTTTCCAGACAGCTTTGTTAAGCTAGTATAAATGACTAACTATGTACGTACATAAGTATAGAAAGCACCTGACTAAGTATGCTACCAGAGTCTTATTGGACTGGTACGGTATATCTCCAGCTGCAAGATACCATGGTATTGTTAGTTTTACATGTGCATGCAGACGCTTCAACTTTCATGCTCAATATGTAATTACAAATAAGAGCATTTCAATCTACAATTCAGTTTGTAGCTGAAGAATAAATTTTCATTCTTATTGTTTACATTTTTCATTACTTTGAAACTTAGCAGGCAGAGATAACACATAGATAGTTTCGTCATATTGTAAGTTTGGATTTCAAGGTTAGGATATGAATTACAATTTTTCATTGATCAGGGAATGAAAAGTGTAACAAAATACCAACCATGATATGGCAAGATGTTTGGCACAATGGTGAGATAGATGTCTGAAATCATGAAGAAGAGATTCCATATATAGCAGTGTACAAACCGGTCGTGATCATTTTTATCACTATGTGTAATATGTGCTAATAGTATAATTATATAGCTACTGCATGCTTGAGCTAGAAAACAGAATTAGTTAGTATAGTAGCTATGAGATCTAGCTAAGCTATGCAATTAGTATATGCTCCCCAAAGAAATTTGAAAAATAAACTAAATTTGGTAGCAATTTTGTACATGTTTATGAAAAGGAAACATGAGTGCTACTGAGCTGATAGGATAAGGTCTATAAGCTCTCTTAAGGAAATTTTGAAAAATAGGCCTTTTGAGGATGATTTTGGTGATACTTTTGGCTGAAATTAAGTTGCTAAATGTTCAAATATTATCTACTGAGCTACAAAACAGAATTAGCATAAGGTAAAGACACAAGCACTGCAAAATATTTAAACAGATATTGCTGGCATGTGATGTGCCGGTGCATGATTTTTCATCTCCAGAGAATTTCTAGTCACATTAACTAGGGTGTGGATAGGGTGAGTAACTCAGGTGTTGTAGTTGTTTATACTGATAAACAGTGTTTTGTAATTACTCTACTCTTGACTGTTCTATTAGAGTATCTCAACCTGTAAATATAAAGGGCCACCTATTTCCCCTTGTGCTATGCCTATATGGGTAGCAATTTTCTAGAGACAGATTTATTATTATATTATATTATATTATACACAGTCATAAACTACATCAAAAACGTTTGATATCAAAGGTGCCTATATAGCTATGTCAATGAGCAACACTATAAAAATTTCTGAAGCTACCCTAAATCTACCCCTGCACACATGTTGAAACATGATATGATGTCGACAAGCATAACTTATTGTAATGATTTCCAGTTTGTAAAAGGGTTTTACTGAAGGCAGTGTTTTGTAGCTATTATATCTAAAGTAGCATACTTAAGATGGTGCCATGTAAGTTATATGGCTAGCTACACCAGTCTAGCACTGACCCAATATATAGCCAAATTTTAACTACAATAAATTATTTTGTAGCAGTTTAATAGCTATGTATGTTTTGTGAGAGCCTTCTTATTAAAATGTGTTATTGCTAAAGCTGACTTGAAATGCCATAAACAAACTGTTTTCCTGTACCAATTATGCCTTGGGGGTATAATAGCACTGAGCATAGTGCCAGTATAATAGACACAATTTTTGTGCATTAGTTATCAGTAGGCATGAGGCTATTATGCTCCAAAAATTTAGCATTATGCTTTTGAGCAGTGCTCAAAAATTCACCTATTATGCTTTTGAGAATTGCCCATTATTCCCAAAATTATGCCACCATAATTGGCTAATAATGCCAGTTCATTGCTGTATCAGGCCATTTTCATTGATGTTTAAGCTTCAATAGTCTTGAATTCTTTAGCTGGTTGCTGTATTAGAGTATTTCATTTCAATGTTACTGCTTTATTAGAGTAAATAATATTCAGTGACTGTTCTATTAGAGTTTCTGACTGCTCTATTAGAGTATCTCGATTTTTTAACGGAATTGTGCAGTCTGCAGATTTTCCTACTGTTAAAGCTTTATAATCACCTCAAAATGCTAGCATAATTCCTGATTCCCACACATACCTATTATGCCCGAAATTATGCCGGCATAATCGCCGCATTCCTAGTTATCAGAGAAGCTGAAACTGTATTATTTTACATTATGCAGATTAGGAATAGTCTAATAATAAAAGCAAACACAAAAACCAGCTGGTTGTATATACATGTGAAGGGAAGAGTGCCTAAAGATCGATGTATTCTAATAGACAGTCACCACATTTTGAAATATTCTAATAAAACATTCACAGATGTATTAAATACTCTAATAGAGCAATCAAGATACAATTTTTCAGCAGCATAATTATTTTGTCACACAACTGAGCATAATTGGAGTATAACAGGGAAATCTTGGAGCCTTGCTCGAAGTATAATAGGCGATTTCAAAAGCATAATAGGTTCAGGTCTATTCTAAAGTGATTTACTGCATTACCGGGTATCCTATTAGGTATAGCTTGTATATGAGGGTTACCTAATTGGCGTCTAGACAACTGTAGGAAAGGGTTGATTACTGCTTTCCAATTACAGGGGCTAACTACATAGTGCAATGTACATGGATTGACGTTAAAAGGATAATGCATCTTTGTGATGTTAAAGTAATTTCTTTCCTGTCTGGCATATGCATCACTGTTCTGTTAATTAATGGTCCAGAAGACCTCAACAGATGCAGCTCTCAAATCCACAGTGACTGCACTGTGCTCCTACAATTTTAATGCAAAAACAAGTAATGTAAGTACTTTAAAGTAGTGTAGCTTTATTCGCAGCTAGTAGCTGGGTACAGGTGTTAATGTCCATGTGATGGTGTCTATAGAATGACTAGTTACTCTATCTGTAATGACATAGCTAAACTGGTGCTGGGGGCTTTCCCTTGCTACGTGCACAGTGTAAAGATAGCACTCGTAGGTGTTACAGTCAATTTCAGGTTGCTTGTAAAATACAAATGAACAATTCACACATGTGAGTTGCAAACGTGAATGCTACTCGCAACATTTAAATGTGCTGAATAACTAGCTCTGCATGTTCCTGGCATTGTGTAACATAAGATGGCAAGTAATTTGGTTGCATTATTAAAAAGAGCTTGGTTGTAAAGAAATAACTCATATGTGTGAATACCATATGTCCCAAATTGTTCAATCGTATTCACAAGCAACAATAAGTCTTTATTCCTAAGGTCTGAAATTTTTAATTATGGGTTTTAGTTACTAGAAACATTCACATATTTTCATTCAAACATTTGAATCCTAAATAGCATTTGTTTAAGCTCTACTGAAGTCACACATACACTACACATGCACACACATGCATACAAACGCACGCACATACTACACACACACACACACGCGCACACACAGAGTTCACCTGTTTTATCTATCTAGGCAGTGCAATACATTGGTGAGATCTGCCGCTTCCTACTGGCTCAACCTGTTAAACCAGTTGATAAGCAACACAGTGTCAGACTAGCCTATATATATGGCAATGGACTATGTGCACACATTTGGGAAGAGTTTAAGGAACGCTTTCAAATTACACAAATCGGTGAACTCTATGGTGCTACAGAAGGCAATTGCAGTTTGGGAAACATCACAGGTAAAGTTGGATTTCTCTCTGTGTTAGTCCCAGCAGCCTATCCTTTAAAGATTGTATGTATTGACCCAGATACTAATGAACCAATAAGAAATTCATCAGGTTTTTGTGAAGTAGTGATTACAATGAAGCATATTGGGAAGATTGTACAAAATGATCTCCTTAGAGAGTACACTAGTTACAAAGGACTCTCAAATCAGACACAAAAGAAAGTGTTATCGTATGTGTTCAGCAAAGGGGGTCACTTTTTCCACACTGGTGATATTGTGAAAATGGACGACTTAGTATATGTTTATTTTACTGACAGAACTGGGGATACGTTCCGCTGGTGTGGTGAGAACGTGTCAACAACAGAAGTAGAGAACACCACTGCTAAAGTGTGCAAGAATCTCCAAGTGGCTTGTTATGGTGTTGGGGTACCTGGGGCAGAGGGTCGTGCTGGTATGATAGCCATTGTACAACAAGATGGCATTGATATGGATGAGTTATCAAGGGAACTACAACAACGATTACCAACTTATGCCATTCCACTGTTTGTATGTGTTGTCGAGAAACTGGAGTATACAGCAACTGAGAAGATTATCAAGTGACATCTGAGGGAAGAGTCATTTGACATCAAACATATTAGTGATCCTCTCTACTTTCTGGACCCAGCCAGTAAGACATACATTCCTCTAACTGAAGGAGTCTACAAGAAGATTTGTGACAAGGAGTACAAATTTTAGTTGGCAGCTTGGCCGCCTAACTGTTTTTTTAGTTATTTAAATTTTTAATAATGGCACCTGAACTTACCTGCTTCCTTGTGGTAGCTACAGTCATAGATTGTTAGTGTGCTCACAAATGTCGTGTGTACACTAGCTAGGGGCCAGGATTTCTGAATTGATATGCCGTGATCCTGTATGAGCCTTGTAGTATGGTAAAAAATATGCTATACTGCTGCTTGTATGGTAGTATGTTGTGCATACCACACCAAGGAGACAGGGAGTACAGGTATAAATGTTCCTGCATGCACAGGAAAGTTTCTGTTGCATAGTTCGAATTCCCTTACTGTATGCAAAATATTAGGTTAGCAGAGGTGGATTCCAGAAACCTCTTCCAGAATTTAGCTGGTGGGCTTGCAGCAGCTGCAGGAAAACCAAACCATCTTAATTTGCATGGATATTCTAATAGAACAGCCAAAACTACCCTACTGAATAGAACATTCATAATGGAATACAATTTTAAAAATTGGTTACTGAAGATTAAGGATACAGAATAATTTAGCAGCTATTGGCTTTTTCAATTGAACGTTTTGGATAATTATGCATACTACAGCCAAAATTCCATATTTGATCATGACATTGAGGACTTAGACAATCAATAAGATTCCTTGTCTCCTGTCACCTTATTAAGATCAGGTAGTGAGGGCGGGTGGCTAATAAAATTACCAGCTAAGTAGTTTCAAAGAATAGACTAATCTATAATGGCCATGGAGATTTCAAAGGATTGTAAATGTATTGAGATGACAACAGTAAGTGAGGACAGGGATGATTGTAGATAATGTCCAAGAACACTTATTTCAGTGGTATCAAGGAGTTACTATTCTCCAGTTCAGATATGCGTAATCTGTATGTAAGTAATCTTCCTTGGTCTGCTTTTGATCTCTTGCAGATTCCAAATGTTGGTGGATGGAGTCTAAAGGACACATCAACTCCAATAGAACAACTGTATGCATTAGTAGATTCATTGCAAATCACAATGTCAGGACGGTAAGGAGTTGTAGCTAATAAGTGATGGAGGGATGGTTGCCTGAGGAGATGCACTAGCATACATTCCCGGTAAATCAGCATAAATATGCAACACAAAGCTTGATCATGTCTGTAAGTAAAACAGCCTTAAGATAGAGCAACAGGGTAAAACATTAGCTGTGATGGGACGTGTATAACCACTTCACATCACACTGAATATACAATTACTGC
This sequence comes from Dysidea avara, assembly GCF_963678975.1. Classification (NCBI taxonomy): domain Eukaryota; kingdom Metazoa; phylum Porifera; class Demospongiae; order Dictyoceratida; family Dysideidae; genus Dysidea; species Dysidea avara. The sequence continues at coordinate 27,908,055 of NC_089280.1, forward strand.
AGACTTACTGGTGTGGGAAGGGTCAGAGGCAGCTCGCAGGATAAAGGAAAGGTGACCAGGATGATACCCCAACAAAAGTCTGTTCCAAGTTTTACAGCAGGATTCCAAACGCACAAGTTTGCTCTGAACAGACAGTGTGTCCAAATAATCATCATACCTTGAGCGCTCATCAGCCACTAGCATGCAGCTTCTTTGACAGCAGATAAAGAGAGCGAGGTATTGGAAAAGATGACAACTACGAACAAGCCTTAGATTAAAGTTGATAATCAGATGCTTGGGTCTGTATAAGCATCCGCCAGATGAACCTGCAATTAACTGCTGAAGTTGGGGGTCTCCCGATGTGCTGATGCAAGATAGGAGGCATAGCTTAACCTCTCTGGACACTACTGAAATACTTGGACAGCAGACACCAGGATAGTAGAGAATGGCCTGAGTGGCACATCTAGGAAGTCCCAGCCTCTTCTTAAGGTAGTGGGTGGCTAAATTCTCCAACTTACTAATAGCAGAACTTGGCATCCACAGACAAATGAAAATGTAATAACAAAACAATACAGTTTCTGTACAGCCATAGCTTATATTCACCACGGATTGGCAGTAAGTATGTAGCTGATATAAGAGCAGAGACAGTGAGTTAATCATTTTCTTGTCTGCAGCAGCTTTAGTGGCACTCAAGGACACCTCCAATGATTTCCCCAAAATGTAGTGCCACCTTCAGTGATCAACTTAGTGCAGCCTCCAGACAGTTGAATTCCTTCTTTCCTATGACTGTGGCCATCAAACACATAGGAGACACATTTGGAAGGCTTAAAAGACAGTTCCAGATCTGCAGCTTTTTGATCAATTTGCAGCAACGCATGTACAGATACATGTACTTCTAGGGAATCTGATATCAATGTCGCATCATCTGCATAAGCCTTGACTGCATGTTCCATGAAAGAATGGATAAAAACAAGTATAAGGAAATTTAAGTTTGATTAAGGATCATAGAAAAATGGTAGGGAAACAAGGGAGGTCACCTATACACCTGCAGATATACTAGTGAACATTTAATCCCTAATTCAGTCATGGGTATAGTGATTAAATGTTCACTAGTATATCTGCAGGTGTAGGCGACCTCCCTTGTTTCCCTACTTTTTTCTATGATCCCTTATTGAACTTAAAATTCCTAATTTTTCGTTAATTTAACTCTTCAGTTGCCTAGAGACTAAAGATTGTTCCAATCTTTAAATCAGGTGAGTCCACCTCAGTAAATCAGGTGAGCCCATGCAATTTCTCTACTCAGTAATACTTCTAAAGTTCTGGAATGAACAAAATGGTTGATCATGTTTCAACTTTTATCAACCCTGCTCAGTTTGGATTTATGCACAATTGGTCCACTACTCAACAGCTACCTTTATTTTTACATCTTCTCGTGACTAATTTGATGCTATTTACTTAGATATCAGTAAGGCATTTGATTCAGTTTCCCATTCTTATCTACTGTCCAAACTTCATAACTTTAGCATTTCAGGTAGCTTGTGGCTTTGGCTTCCAGCCTACCTTAGTACCAGATTCCAGTTCGTTTCTATTAATAACTGTCATTCCAATCTTTTATCTGTTGAATCTGGGATACCCCATGGGCAGTCTCCTTTGTCCACTTCTCTTTATCATGTTTATAAATGATCTACATATTTCCATTACTGACAGTAAATTCAGGCACATTAGGACACCTCCTGGCAAACAACTATTACAACGTGACCTTGATAACCTTCTAACATCTTCTAATTTACATTTTATTAACTCATCTAAAAAGTTGCCCATTTATCTTTTAATTGAAAGTTTCTTACTTCATATACTATTAGTGGTAGCATAATCATTACTAAACAATCACATAAAAATCTTGAAGTTACGCTAAGTGATAATCCTGAATGGAAAACTCATCATGATATTATTTTAATAAGATATTGGATCTTGTACAAAGAACCTTCAGTTCATCTATACCACCACTGACTAAAGTTAAGTTATATGTATCTCTAATCAGGTCTCAACTCATGTAGTGCTCCCCTATCTGGCATCCGTATTTAGTGAAAGACATCGATAACCTAGAACATATTCAGAGACAAGCCACAAAGTATATTCTGAATGATTACATTTCTGACTAGACTTCTCAAACTAGAGCTTCTCCCATTAATGTACACCTTTGAGCTTTCAGACATCATGTTTTTCATCAAATCTATTAAAAATCCAACCAATATTCATCATTTCATTTCCTTTTCTACCAGGAGGCTTCAAATTACATCATAATGCATCATTGGCCTTCTACCACTAACAAGGCCACTTCTGTTTCCTGTCCACCACCCGCATCTGGTTACTGTCAGCTCTAAATACTCCATTATACTGTTTTTTCCATTATTTTCTGGTTATAATGGAATAACAGAAATGGACCGCCTACTCACATGCACATATGCCTGAGTCCAGGACGAGGAACAGAGAGTTTATTTTGAGTGGCCTAAGCAACAACACTTTCATTTCATAATGATCTCACTGCTTGAAGTGTCTTAGTTTACTACAGTGGTATATCCCCAGTATATGGAACAGTTAATTGTTTGTTATTTTAGTAGTTTTTCAGTAAACCCACATTCACTGATGTTTTACTGAGAGTTTAAAACTTAGTAAAATAATTATGTTCCATATACTTAAGTTTACTGACACTTTACTATCAGTATAACTACAGTAAGGCATCTTAACAAATTAGTAAACTAAGAACCTTCAAGCAGTGCGATCTGTTGCTTATGGAATGCCCTTCCATTAATCGACATTAATCTGACACTATCAGGAATAGAGTTAAGTCACATTTCTGGGATCATTTCACTCATAACTTTGACCCCCTCAATCCTAATACATTGCACTACCTCTGTCCCTGTAGTTGGCATGTTACTGATTATTTCTCTATTAATACACGCTGTTATATCATGTGGTCTTTTACTTCACTTTATAATCACCATTTGTGGCTGTAGTTACAAGCCTACAGACCTTTAGTACACCATATGCATTGCCATACTTGTACTTGTGTGTGTTGTGCATGTGTGCATGTACTAATAATTTATGGCGATGCCAGAACACGGCAAATAGGCGCTTCCAAAACACCACTTACTATGTATTTTATTAGTTAATTCTGTGAAAGAATCATGAAGAAACTAGAAATCAGTTACAAATAATTTAGAACCCCAAATGGAGTTCACATTGTTCTAAATATTGGACTTTACATGGATGGAAATGTCAATTGTGGTTTTCAGTAATCATTTGCATTCATCGAACATATAATCCAACTATGCTGAACATCTGCCAAGCAAGATAAGTGTGTGTGTGGTGAGATTAATTGTTGGGTCTTCCCCACATGTTTCTATCCTTGAAATCCCTTTGAAGATCAAGATGGCTATAGAACAGTCATTTTCTCTAAAACCAAACAGCAGGCTTTGACAGCAAAAGTACAAAAAATGTAAAAGTGTGTGTGGTATTTGTTAGTACAATTTTCTTGTGTTGTTTCAGCTCTCACTTGCTGACTTAGCTATAGCTATACTGCATGTGATGAATTATTCTAATTGACAAATCAAAGGTGGTGCCCAACAAGCTGCTAACTATGCTTGCAATGGTGTTGTAGCTAACAACTTGTGCTGAAGCCTTAGGAATAGCTACTATGAGAAATGAGAATGTTAATACACAGCACATTTTAATTCCAGTCCACTAGCTGTGGTATCCAAACACACCTTCATTATAAACAATGATTACAATGATATAGCTATGTCCCTGTGATCAAGAGTTAATGGTGCATGTGATGAAAGTAAGTAATGCGTTGCAGTATAAACAATCAACATGTTCATGCTGAAGCAGTATGTGAACTCTCATCATGCATCACTTCGAGCATCTCTTATAGTACTAGCTATGATGTGGTCTACCTGTAATTTGATCCTAATAGATTATAATAGTACAGATACAGCTGCCCTATGTATTTCATTACAAATTATAGCCCAAGATGTAGAATGACATGCAGCTGTTCAGAATCACATATTGATGTGTTTATGAATATACATCACAGTATTAAAAATGTGTAAAGCCCTACACACTGCCGTGTTCTTAAATGTTATTGAGATAGATGGCATTCCATTGTATTGCATTAGTAACTAGGTGAATGGTTACACTGAAGGAGAGTAAGTTTTGTAGCAATTTATTGCAGTTTACAGAAATACATATTCTCAAGTTTGCAACTATACTGTAACTATACTATAACAGGAAGCCAAAATATATAATTTAATTTGAGACAACTGAAATAACTATATGTAACAGACATACTTTAAGCATTTCAAATTTAAATCAACACATGCAGCATGACATACAACTGTATATGTGTGACCGGATTTGCAAATAGGCACACATTTTACATGTTAACAGATAAAATGTTATAACAGTTGACTACTTTTACTGATCAAGTTGTTCTTTGTATCAAGATGCAGCCAGTTATAATGTACAGCATCAATCATCAAAAACTTCAGATAATTTTGTGTAATGATTAAAAGTTATGAAGTTTCAAAATTTAAAAACTGGGTCAAATTTTGTGCATAAAAGGTACCCTTTTGCAAATGCGATCGCTTATATGTTACATACCAGTCAGTATCTCACAAAATCAAGTTTAAGACAGCCTAGAATTACAAGTACACAGGAGCACAGCAAGGGCGGATTTAGGGGGGGTGCTTGGGGCGCTGAAGCACCCCCCCCCTCCAAAATCTTACAATGAGCAAGCTAGGAAGCTTTTAGAAGCTGTACTACAGGTACAGCTGCATTTTATACACATGTATGGGAAATGAAAAGATGGAAAGAACAAGGGGAATAGTAATCTTATCCAAGAATTACTAAAAGGGGTTCAAAATTATACTTTTGGAGTAAATCTTACCTTAGAAGTTGCTAAATCCGAAATACTCTAATAGAACAGTCAACTACTCTAATAGAACATCCAACATTAAAACTATAATTTCAAGAAGTTACCAGAGTGTAAGCTGAAATTAAACCTATCTTCTTCTAGACCTGTGCACTGCTACCCTCACCATTGTACCAAACATCCTGCCAGATACCAATCACTTCAGGTAAAAAATTTATACCTTTAATGTACTATAAATTGTATAAAACATCATGAATTGAAAATCTATTCTGAAAATAACCTTTTCTGTCAGTTTTTTAGGCTCTGTTACAAACTTGATTCTTGGGTTGGAATGCTTCTCTTGCAAGTAAAACAGTAGTCTTATATAATAATGAATTTCTTAGCTTTATAAAGTCCACAAGGCGGCAACATCTGAGAACTGTTCGTTTTTGTTTTCCTTGCTTGATCAAATCCCATGCTACATTTGTATAAATCTACCAGCTTTGGAGCTTGTACTATCAAATCCCTTGAAGCTCAACTTTAAGCTTAAATGATACTGCAGCATTTATGTTGTCATGATCATTGTGCGCTAAAAAGGGGTTAGTTGTGGTCAAAAACTATTGTATTTGTAGACTATAGTTGTAAAACAATTATAATGATGGATGGATCCATCATTTTAATATTTAGATTGAAATAGCAACCTGCACTTCAGAACAGTGGTTACATATGAAGTAGATCCAATCCTGTGTTTTAAATATGTGACCGGGCCTGCAAAAACAGGGCATGTGGACACAAACTGCACCTGTCACTTTACAGGTCATATCTCAGAACTGGAACGGAATATTTGCAATCTGTAACTTGTATCATAAAGCCAACGATATGCTTATTGAGAGCTGAAAATAGCATTGTCATAGCACAATGGTACAAAAAGTATGAATGATAAAAGTTTGGAAAAGTAGGCAAAAATCATGTGCCCACTTACCCTATTTTTGCAGGCCCAGTCACACATTCTCTTTGACCTTACATTCAATTAACTATACTGTCTATACACTCTTTATTCTCTTTGACAAGCCACTATTAGTGCTGAAACGAGTAGCAATTTTTACTATTCGAATAGTTGTTAACAAATAACCGAATATTCGATTATTCTTTAAGCTTATACTCCTATTGAATAAGTACTGAAACCTTTTGTGAGGGAGCAAGGTAAAGCCTAAGAGCTATTTCTATATTTTCTAAAATTGAATTTTTATATCATAGATACATCACTTCATTCACAATCTTAAGTTTCAAGGCTGGCTTTTCCATCTGAATACAGTGTACAAAGTGCTAATGATTATTCAAATAGTGTGTTAATGAATCGAATAGTGTCATGCTGACCGAATAGTCAAATAACCGAATAATCATTTCAGCACTAGCCACTATTATACATTTTCAAATCCAATAACAAGAAACAGTGTATATAGTTCTTAAAATTACTTCCAACTGAAATTAAAATTACTTCCACCTAAACTCATTTATCTTGTACCCACATTTGGTTAAAAATAGCTTCTAGATACAATCTTGTGATAGCCATTTTCCAAAAATTTCCAGGGGGTCCGGTAGTATATATGCCACCAGATCTATAGAGCCCCTCTAGCTGGAGAATTATATACAGCTGAGTGCACATGCACTCCATACATTGGTGAGTTAGTCTACTTGCCCTCTCCACTCCCACTTACCCTCTCTACTATACTGTTTGGACAGCTAGTGTAGTTTGAGCCATGATACTGTAAATTATGCTATACTTCAAAACACTAAATTTGATCATGTGCAGCTGCCAATACCCATATGTTTCCACTACTAGTTCTTTAAGATGTTAGTCTAAGATTGAATTTTAGCTAGATGGCTGCACCCTTTACACTGCTTGAAGATTCTTAGTTTACTAATTTGTTAAGATGCCTTACTGTAGTTATACTGATAGTAAAGTGTCAGTAAACTTAAGTATATGGAACATAATTATTTTACTAAGTTTTAAACTCTCAGTAAAACATCAGTGAATGCGGGTTTACTGAAAAACTACTAAAATAACAAACAATTAACTGTTCCATATACTGGGGATATACCACTGTAGTAAACTAAGATACTTCAAGCAGTGTTAGTTATATTGACAAGCTGTAGAGGAATAATGGTATCACATAAACAAAGTGACATCATTTTCACTCAAAATTACTACCAAATCCAATCTCAATAGGCCAAATTTGCAAAATTTTCCTGTGGGGGTATGCCCTCAGACCCCCCTAGATAGAGCATGCTCCACATGCTGAGTGTGCTTCTCACACTAGTTGTATCAACTATCTTGCTACATATATAAATGTCCATGTTAGCACCCCCCCCTTCTGAAATCCTAGACCCGCCCTTGCACAGTAGGGATCATATATAACACTTCTTATTGTTATACTGCGATTTAATATCATACACTACTCCAGCTTGTTTCAGTACTTTTTATCGATGTGCTATGGTTCCTACTCTAGTTGAAAATTCCAAATTTTTCTGAGTACTTGTTTGTTAACTTTAAATATTATTATTATGACTGGTGAACCCACGCATACCACATCTGAAATAGTGCCGCACGCCTCAGCTATATCAATTATTGTCTGAAAAATATATTACGCTTTGTTGTCAGCTATGTTCAATCCGTTATACAGCATTTCGGATCTAGAACTGCTCGAAAAGCACCGGGGTCCCAAAGCACATCTGCAATCCAAGGAAATGGTGCCGCGAGCCCCAGTTATATCAATTATCATCTGAAAGGTGAAGTGTCCATTACACTTTGTTGTGGCTGTGTTCAACCCGTTACACGGCAGTACGAATCGAAAACTGTTCGAAAAGCACCTCTGCAATCAAAACAGCCACTATGAAAAATACGGACGATTTCCGTTACGAAGGGAAGCCATCACATGCTATTGCCAAATAGGCACTTTTCACTGTCAGCAAAGATGAATGGGACACAAAGGAGGACACTGGTAAGTCCATGAAGAATGCATTGTACGTACTACGGTATGCCAAAAGGCACCTCTCGGGCCAAAGCGACGTCGAACAGTGAAAAAAAAATCAAGTCTGTAGCCTTAGCCGTTGTTGAGTTATGCTAGCTTGTCTGAAGGTATTAGGCAGTCAGTTGGTCAGTAGAAAATTCCGTTAAATAAATTACTTTAAAAATTCCATAGCAAATTGTTGAAAGCGTTTCGGGTCGATCTGAAAGCTTCTTTTGGGCTTTGTTTTACCTAGCCAACAATGCCTCATTGTTGTTGGGTCAGGGAAAATTGAGGCTGGTTTTTGGGTGATGTTATTTCGTGGGTCATGCCTACTCCTTTGTGGTCCCTACTATATAGTACTATTGTACATGTACAGTTTATATAGCAGCTTAATTAAGTCATGGATTTAATTTGTCATGCATATCTCATACATGTATATACAAGCAACCCCCATTTTGCTTGAACTACTCACTGATCATGCAGTAGAAGCATGCACTATGCAGGCTTAAGCATGTTAGAAATATAACTAGAATATCAATTACCTTACAACAGTGCATGCATTCAGTTTAAATCAGCATGCATATTACGTAGCTATACACATGAATTGTCACAATTACACTGATACACCATTACAATCACAATTAAATGTGAAGTTAAAACTTTCAGCATCTCCTCAGGAAGCTGTGCCAATTCCAAGTGCAATTGTACCCATAAAAATCTGTGTAGAAAGCATCAACTTTAAATTCTTTACCAATAGGTGTTTGCAGAAAGCTTTTCAGTGCATCCAGTCTGCGTTTTCCTGAAGTGCAACACTCTTTAAATGAATTATAAATTTCATATGGACTTTCAAGTATTGCATGGTATGTCAAGCTTAGTATCTTCTATTACTAGATAGTCACCTGCCTTCATGAAATGGCTCAGATGTTCAGTGACCACATCATTAATATGAAAACTATTGACAACCAGCCAAGGATGTGGTAGATGCTGCTGCAGCATGGAAGATGTCAAGTCATATCCAACAATTAAGCAACTTTTAATAAAAAAATTTTTATTGGCAAGATACACGCGTCTACACTGGAAGCAGATTTTCAAGGCTCTGTTATGGAGCGTCAGATAACTTTTAAACCTTTTCCAGGTTCTAGCAGGAATGGCCAGCATGACATCTACTTTCATGTAAAATGTAACAGCTTAATACGGCCTTCTTCATGGTACAAAGTAGGGGGTTTAACATTACACATAGAACAATTGGCAATGAAAATATTGGCTCACCCCAACAATCCAGGCGCGAACTTTTTAACGATTCCAGGTTATACCAGGCTAGATCTATCCTTTCTTGAATACTTCAGCTAGCTATACCGTTCGTGACGAACGTTTTACACGGTACAAATAATTTTATAAAAATCACCATCTCAATCCAATAGTTGCATACCCTGGCTGAGCACTGATTATTAGACGCGCGCTATATTGCGTGGGCGAGTTGCAATGGAGAAGTATTCCGTTCTTGAATGTTTAATTCATCAACTTTTCAATGGTCAATAGTCCTTGTACATCATGCTAATAACTTTTTTTGATCACGTGATACATCTTTGTATTTTGTACATGTAATCAAATAAATATTTTGAAAAATGGTCATTATAAAAATTTCAAGTTATTTGTTTGCAGTTCTCCAACGTATAAACCTGTGGAAAAAACAGTCACATTTAAATTGGTGAATTTAAAAAAATCTTTATCACGCACACACTACACACACACACTACACACACACACACACACACACACTACACACACACACACACACACACACAAACACACTACACACTTCACTACATATTCACATAAAAATAAAACACTACAAGGTATGGTAATGATTGTTTACATTGGTTAATTTTGTGGTGTGCCACATATAGCAACAAGGGAAATGTGTATCTGTGATCAAGAATTTAATTTAGTTTGTAATATCATAATTAGATGGTCACACTATCTTTGTCAACTAGAGATGAACTGGCTTTTGGTAAAAAGCGAGGGGTAGCCAATGCCTTGGGACTCTTGTATGCTATGTGAGAAATCCAATCAGAAATACACAAATATATTAGAAACCAAATCCTAAATCCAAAATCATGTAAAAATAATGGAGAAAGTGAGTTTAACAAAGTAGACAATGATCGATCATGAATAACTAGAACAAGATGTAGATCAACAACTGTACAGGTAGTTACTAGTTAGCAATATCACTAAATGCTTTTAAAAATACATAAAGATTGGGAGTCTCGTACACGCCAGTTGGGTGCTTTTCGTGGGCGTTGGCAACCCCTCTGGTACACCATTTCTGTGTTTTGCGTGGGCGTTGGCTACCCCTCGGGAAAAATAAAATAATGAAAGACTATACAGAAGCTGATCTGTACAGAAGATGAGCCCTGCACAGCTACGTGGGCTTCTTTTTACAAAGCATACACTCACCTTATTTGCACATTGCCCAATCATCATCATGGACGCTTCCACCTCCCACCGTGCACTAAAGTAATAGAAACAAACATCATTAAATAATATAAGCATTAATATTATTATAGCATAACACAGCAGCACAATATTACAGCATGATAAACAAACCAAAGTATTTATACAGAAAACTATGTCATAGACATTTAATCGTCTTTGAGCAAGGCCATTTTAACGAAGGCGCAAATTGGGCGTGGGCGTGGGCGGGCAATTCATTACATTCTTTTCGCCGTTTATAACTATCACTGGCAAACTAATGCATATACAATATCAAAGAACGTATATATTTAAACAGTTGGCTGAGCATATAAAAGTTGCTAAAATTAACAGGTTTTTGTAGAATCAGTTTTATTTTTAAAATTCTAATTGAACAAACAGTACATTTTCATACTGTAGCTGAATGACATTAAAATACATTGAATTGTCTGATATGATAATGATACAGGCGAATGATTGTTACATGGAAAGCCTAGAATGCAATATTGGTGGGGTTAATTCTATCAACTTCTTATCTCACATGACCACATACAGTATTGGTAGTACCAATGGTTAGCCCCTTACCACATTTCAAGCAAAAAAAAAAAGAAAAAAAAGTGAAACATGATGATGATACAGGCGAATGATTGTTACATGGAAAGCCTAGAATGCAATATTGGTGAGGTCAATTCTATCAACTGCTGATCTCACATGACCACATACACCTTTGGTAGCTAGTACCAATGGTTAGCCCCTTACCATATTTCAAGCAAAAAAAAAAAAAAAAAAAGTGAAGTTTTGGCCGAATTTCAGCATATAGATGGTTCAGCCAGATGGCTAACAAGCTTCAAATTATAACCATACTCCGCATGCAGGTACTTTACCTAGTACTGGTCATTGTTGACCCACGGCGCAGTTGCTGCTCTGCTTGTCCTGTGCTCCAGAGCAAGAAACATTTTGTCTGTCGCCAAAAAGCTGCACAGATCGTGCAGCCACCGGAAACTGACCAATAAAACCAAACCACCAATACTTTGAGTTGATGAAAGACTACTTGAAAAATGTTGAGAGTGAATATCGTAGCATACGAAGAACCCTACGAACTGCTGCAACGAAAAATCACGTGATTTTAAGACATTTGTATCGTTTTCTACCAGAAGAAAGTGACAAACTTGGCTGCCACGCTGGTGTTATTCAAGTTACACTTAGCCTAACATATGACACTGATTAGTTAGGTAGTTGATTGGAGGATATCGATTTTTCGCGTTGCGGACCCTATCTATGGTGGTTGGCCACGTGCCACGGAAGATTTCAGCTGCCTACAGTGTATTTTTGGAGTTTGGGGGAGTAATTCGCTGTACTATCACAGGGCTAAGACAGTATTCAAGGGATTTGAGACAGGGAGGCTTAGATGTGCCATGTAAGATAACTTTCATTGGTGAAAATCCTCACCTATCAAATGTTGCAAAACTGATCAAGCGTTTTGAAATGAAAAAAAGAAAATTTGATGGTGAGCATAGTGATAAAGAAGAGACACATCCTAGTAAAAAGCAGAAGGATGATTCTCAGGATGACTCCATTCAAGAGGTTATTTGCGTTGAGGATCTACCTACCGATAGTGAAGAACTGCAACCAGCGGAACAGTGGGTCAGTTTCAACAGGAAAATGCTCAGTATCGTAGATAGAGAAACAATTGTGAAAGGTTTGTAACAATTGGTTTTGTTGCAGTATGATATGGTATAAAATATTTCTGTAGGTTTGATGCTGAATGATAAACATATCAACTATTCACAGGAAATTCTTAGAGCACAGTTCCAAAGTGTTGGTATTGTTGGACTGCAGTCAACATTAACTTTTGGCAACCACTCTAGCATGGTATGTGGTGATAAGTACCTGCAGATCATCCACTGCAGACAAAACCATTGGATTGTGGCCTCAACCATTAAATCCTACCCAGAAGTTTTTATCTATGATTCATTGTACGAGTCGGTAGATGAGCCAACAATGAATAAGATAAAATAAGTGTTTGGGGTACATACCTCTGTTAAGATAGCCACTGGCATCTCCAAACAAGAAGGTTTTGCAGATTGTGGCTTATTTGCTATAGCCACCTGTGTTTCATTGTGGAAAGCAGCCATCAAAGTATTTACAAAATTTCATGAGAACTCATTTAATTAATTGTTTTGAAAATGGCATGTTTGTTGAATTTCCTAGTGTTTGATTGATTCTACAATATTACAGTATATGAACAGAACCGTGTATAATACAATAAAATGATGTAGCTACTTTTATAGTTTGATGGCGTCCAGTATTCCAGCCTTTCTGAATCCATTTACTACCATCTGTGGCTTTGTTTCCATCTCTTTCCAAGCTTCTATAATCCACTTGGCACTAGGAATTTTCACCACTCCAAGGTTTACATCCACCTTTACTTCTTTGACTGATGACACCTTTAACTGTTTACTGACTTCCTTTGCATACCATGATTGAAAATTAGCCCTAAGACGATCCTTCATGGACTTATTAATGGCAATATCCAATGGCTGCAACTTGTCAGTACAGTTGGCAGGAATCTGTACTGTATAAATGTTGTGAGCAGTAAGTAATGAAAAAATTGCATTGGTAGTCTGTCCACGAAATCCATCATATATGGCAAGTGCAGGGTAGTCATCTTGTAAACCCAATTCTTTTCTTTTACGGTTAACAAAAGGAATAATGACCTTTTCTAGGTATCGCTTCATTGTGTCCTCATTTGACCAATGATTGTCGGAATGCCAAATATCCCAACCAGCTGGAAATTTCAGATCAGGATGGCACCTTGTTTTTCCCTTATAGATCAACTGAGGCGGTAGATACTCACCCTTAGCATTTGCAGCCAATACTGCTGTAATTTGCCGCTCATCATCTGAGTGTGCAATTGGTACGACCTTTGCCCCTACTTTGTGGATCGTCCAGTTTCCAGTGGGAATAATTGAAAGCCCAGTTTGGTCCCAGTTAAAAATCAGATCAGTTGGTATGCTCCTCATTACAGCTACTGCAGCAACATCAGCCAAAAAAACCTCTTTGACTTCTTCAAACTCAGAAATTGTAATTTTCCCTGCTATCGAACATTTTCTCTTCACATATCCCATACGATTCAGAATAGACCTTGCCAAACTTTTGGTGATATTAATATGACCACCATAAAAATGCCCATCATGCTGCCTAAGCTTGGTCACGTCTCTTGCTGCAACAATTCCTTCTGCTGCTTCCATCACCACAGTTGCATTGACTACTGTGCCTGCCAATCTAAGAGACTCAATATACTGTTGGACAGCAGCATCCATTTCTTCACCAAGAATCAAAGGTCTTTTCTTCTTCGTTGGAAGGGTTTCTACCGTCACCGCTTCTTTAGCTTTTTCTGGATCTTTAGATGCATTTTTAGACGCTTCTTCGCAAGCTTCGCTGAGTGCATCCAAATATGCTGACTTCAACTGCCTTGCTGTAGATTCATTGATATGTATTTTCCACAGTGAACTGAAATGGGCTGCAGCTTTTGTTGGGCCGTGATCCGCAACGTATTTGCCGATTTGAGCTCTTTGTCGGTCGGAGTACGTGTTGTATTTTCCTCTGTCCTTGGACTTGGACGACTCCATCATTTTCGCAACGCCTTCATCTGCCATTTTAATTTCTTTAGGCACGGGTAGTAGCTTCTTGTTATCGTCCTCATCTTCTTTATTCACCCTGCGGAAGTATTTGTACAACGCCACATGGTCACAAGTTTCAATCACGTGATCATGAAGATAATGATTTTGTGTTGGCGGTGACTTTGATTTGGCGATTTAGGCAGAATTCGTCAAACCGCCAAATTAAAATCACCGTCAAATGTACCGCACCTACGGTATCTCCAAGAATATCCACTCGCAATTACGTCTTTTTGCTGATGACTGTCTTCTCTATAGAGCAATAAATACTGAACAGGATACTCTTCAATTACAACAGGACTTTGACCTATTATCCAGTTGGGCAGAAACATGGCAACTGAAATTCAACATAAACAAATGTACTATAATGCGATTCACTAGGTCTACATCACCACTCACATTTAATTATCAACTCAACAATCAAGTCTTATCCACTGCAGATCAACATCTTTATCTTGGTGTATTACCGGACAAGAAATTATCATGGTCACCACATATATCTCGCACTGCAAGTAAAGCCACATGAACTCTAAACTTTCTAAAACATAATTTAAGCACCTGCTCTACAGATGTAAAAGCTGCAGCTTACCTTTTAATGGTCCGTCCCTCAATGGAATATGCAGCTGCAGTCTGGGATCCCCACCATACTGGGGATATCCAACATTTAGAAAAGGTACAATGCGGAGCTGCAAGATGGGCACTTAATGATTATGAACGATATAATTCAGTTACATCTATGTTGGAAAATTTAGGATGGGGCACCCTTAAAAAGACACATGATAACAAGATTACAAACACTATTTAAAATATTACACAATGACTATGCGTTTGAAATTCCACATCACTATCTCCACCAAACATGACACACCAGACAGTATCACCCCCAACATTTCATTATTCCAAATTCATCTACTGTAACGTATCAACAGAGCTTTTACTCAAAAACAATTAGTGAATGGAACAACTTACCCACTGCAATAATTAATCACGATGATTTGAACTTATTTACTAATAACTTACTAACATTACTATAGACTCTTAAATCATTGTAGCTAGCTAATACTTGTAAATCTTTGTAAATTCTTTTCCTGTAGGCACCGGCCTATTATGCCCGAAATTTTACCTATTATGCTTTTGAGCATTGCTCAAAAATTAAGCCTATTATGCTTAAAATTATGCTTTCAAAATCAAAATTATGCTCTAGAAGTGACTGTTTTATTAGAGTATATCAGCCTTACCTGACTGCTCTATTAGAGTATCTCGATCTTATTTCTGCAAAGTGTGAATAACCAACAAAGAAACGGTTTAATAAGTTGTATTACGTGTTTTTGATTATAAAATGCACTAATAATACTATTGGCAGTGAATATTTGCTTTCTTTCAGGCGCGCGTATTGCGCATTTAATTAATTTTTCAAACATCGTCCCTATAGAGCAGTTTCAAAACCATGGTAACCAAAAATTACGCAATGGACCACACCCAAATCGCCATGTTTTTGTACCAGATTGCTTGATGTTGCAAGTTGAATTCCTCGCTAAATCCATGCCAAAACTTATTAATTCGTGAGTAAAATAGATGCCAGTGATAGAATAAAATGTGCAGGTGAGTTATTAGGCATTAAAAGATACGTACTGCCTCCCAACAGGGCAGTTTCGAAGGAAAGAGAAATGCGTAAAAATGGATTTGGCCAAATTACGACCTATTCACCGCCCAAAGGTGGTTAAAACTAGGGGAAACTTACAGTATAGGTCTTTACCCAGCACCACAGCAGCGTACAGCCACATCCAGCTATCCCAGGATTAGCCAGAGCTCATGAAAGGCACGAGACCGGTAATGGCGTACTACCAAACTGTGATAAAACGCCAGCAAAAGAAGACTCTTAGTGGTGAATTTTGCTAGAGTTAAGTTTTATTGTCGAAATCAACCATCAGTTGAACTTTAGCGGTCTTATTTTGCTGTCTGATTTTTCACACGAAGTGGGAATCCCAGCACATGAGCGATTCTGGCTAACTCGGGGATAGCTCGATGTGGCTGTACGATGCTGTGGTGCTGAATAAAGACCTATACTGCAGGTTTCCCCTAGTTTTAACCACCTTTGGGCGGTGAATAGGTCTAAATTTGGCCAAATCCATCTTTACGCATTTCTCCTTCCTACGAAACTACCCTGTTGGGAGGCAGTACGGATCTTTTAATGCGTAATAACTCACCTACATGCTTTATTCTATCACTGGCATCTCTTTTACTTACGTATTAATAAGTCTTGGCATGGATTTAGCGAGGAATTCAACTTGCAACATGAAACAGTCTGGTACAAAAACATGGCGATTTGGGTGTGTCCATTGCGTAATTTTTGGTTACCATGGTTTTGAAACTGCTCTATTATGCTGGCATTATGCTTGATGCTTTTGGCCACCTATTATGCTTTAAATTATGCCGGCATAATCGGCCGGTGCCTATTTTCCTGGGCACATCAGCAGAGATGCCAGCCCAGAATTAATAATTAAAATTAATAATAAACCCTACGAACCGCTGCAACGAAAAATCATGTGATTTTAAGACTTGTATCGTTTTCTACTAGAAGAAAGTGACAAAACTTGGCTGCCACGCTGGTGTTATTCAAGTTAGTACACTTAGCATAACACATGACAATAGTTAGGTAGTTGATTGGAAGAGATTGATTTTTCGCATTGTGGACCCTAAGTTTGATGATCATCTACTGGGGTGATCTCATAGTCCCTTCAGGATCCAGTGTCATAATACTTTAGTGTCTATTGTACACCATACATACCTTAAATTGCTCCAGGATCACCCTGGTGTTCTTAGGGAGCAAGGCATTTCATCTGACCAATCTCGTCCTGGTAACATATACCACCCTGATTTTCATCTCGGTTGTCCTGCCTATTTTGATCTCTCCGTCAGGAGTACCACACAGTCTGCTGTCATATCTTCTGCTTCTTCTCAGGCTGGGATGGCCACTGCTGTTGGTGAGATAGCTAAGGACACTCAATTCTAGGACATTGTGAATGATAATGGTTAGAAACGGTCGAGTTTACCTCAAAAGTTTGCTAGGCACCAACTTCTCCAGCAACTGTCTGTGACTTTGTGGAGGTACAATGCAAAAATGATACTCCACCAGTATTCGCTTACTACTGAGGACGAATTTCCTGACTTTGACATTGGTTAAGTTAAGCATGTAGCTACACTGTAAATACAATAGTGGTCACAACACGCTAACACAGGTGTGATATCATTGTCCAAACTGGCACATCCTTACAAGAATAGTATGCACACCATATTAGTCAGGAGTGGAAGGGTAGAATGTGATGGTTTTATTATCAAAGTCAACCACTCATCATAGTATTATTGTGAAATATTACATCATCTGCAGTTTCACAATTGGTGTAACATTACTGGAATGTCAACAATCTACAAACAGTACACAACACTCTTAGTCATGCAGTCACTGCTTTCAAATCTATACTTAAACATCGTTTCAAAATGTATATAAAACCTATATCACCAAGCCTGGAGTTTGATTGTGGGTTTAGTTTCACTCAACTGAGGCTACCTTAAGATATGTATGGGCCCCCACTGATCATCAGTATACAGTGGCGATTCTAGACCTGACCTACAGGGGGGGCCCAGTAGGGAACGGCATAACTATTGTTGTTTGGCTATAGTATAAAGTAGAATTTTCAGGGGGGTCTGGGGGTGCAACCCCCAGAAGCTGCAGGATTTTTGCAATTTAAAGGCTTGAAAACAGCCTAAAATTTGTTCTAAAACATGAAAAATGCTAAAAATAACAATGCCAATCTATACAGCAACTTTTCCCCAAGATTTTTTAAGTTATTTTTTAACAGGGGGGGCCTTGGCCCCCCCTGGCCCCCCCTTAGAATCGCCTATGTCAGTATACAAATTTTTGATCTCTACTGTTGACTGGATTGATCTAATGGAAATTCTATGAGTTAATGTTAATCAAGAGTAAATTTACTCTTGGTTAATGCAAATTGGTTACTTTATTGATACAAGCATACCGGCATTGTTTACCGACTTGAACTGTCACTACAATAAAATGTGTTTTTGTGCATATCACACACACATCACATACTTCGGCGGAGTATGTGATGTGTAGGAGATACACATTTGCTAACTAATGGACAAATGTGGACAATCATCTCCTACATATCACATACACCACAGGAGTGCATGCTATGTGCAACACATTTAGAGCATACCACATATGCACAAATACACATTGTGTAATTTAAGTAGCAAAAATATGTGTGAAACATTGATTGGTTGAAAATCGCTAATAATACGCGCGGGGGGGTGCCCACGGTTGTAAACTGGTGCCATAAGTCTTACCGCTGGTTTTCCCGGTAAACTCTTCATGCTTACATCAGCATGTATAAACGAGAAACTACGGGTAGTATTGCGGAGATTGTTTATTGGGACTACTCGCGTTTTTTGCTTACTTTCCCGGTATCCTTACTTTGGGTTGCTAAAGTTGGAGTTTGCTTACATGATGGAAGGACTAGAGCTGTTGGAGATTACTTTTATGAAGTTCTATGGAAAGATCGGCGAAGTAACGTATGACCACGATCTCATTCTCACTGAACTGTGCGAATGCAGGTTGATAAAAAAGGACAATTGCAAACAAATTGCAAATTTACCCGAAACTCCGGATAAAAATAGGTAAACAGTTCGCATTCACTCACTTAAGTGTAGCAGGACCATTTTCTCATAATATTTACTATTTATTGGTCACTGACTCACTGTAACCATAGATGCTATGCTGATTGGAAGCTCTATTTCGTGCGCCGGCACTTCTCTTGTTCCGAAAGTGATCAATTTGGCAGTTGTGTCAGACATTATTTGCTATACCAAAGGCCGGCTTGGGGCGACACGCCTGGTTTACTGTAGTGGTGTGTGTGCGTGCATGCGTGTGTCTATGTGTGTTTGTTTGCACCCACGTGAGCAAATGGTATGTGTGAGAAATGAAGACTATATAGTCTTGTAGAGTAAGTTTTGCTATAGGGCAGGTCATGCCGGTTTTCAAATTTGGTGTGGCAGCTTTCTGAAAACCCTGTGAATGCTTTCGCTATGGGCTCTATGGGCATTTGACAATGGCGAAACTACACTGCTGGCCTCCTAGACTACTAGAATAGTGTAGTGCTTTGAGTTCAGAAAGGGCGTGTCCAGCTCATACGTATTTGAAAATGAAGAGCAGCCTAGGAAATTTGGCCTAGTTTGAAAACACACTAGACAAATTATAAATCACTCAAGAAGATACTTCTCTTTGTGTACTTGTATGTTTAACTTTGTTTCCAGTAAGTCGTTCCTTAGTACCAAAATAAATACGTAATCAGTAATTAATGAATTACACATTTTGTTTAGCATTACTGTAATTAATTTAATGGCTTCTATTTAACCTGCAAGCCTGGTTTTTTAGATGTAGCACAGCATCAACTTGTTTTATAAGGTGTTATGTTATAGTTAAACCCCACCACAAGTAGAATATCAATAGAATATCAACCAACCGAGGAAGCCGAAGTGTTGATAACTAGATATCCTACGAGTGCAGGTGGGGTTTAACTAGCTTCTATCCCACACTCTGAAGTAGTCAAGTTCATAAACAATGTGTTCATAAACATGTCAGTTGTGTATGACTTAATTGTTTGCTGAATATGTAGTTTATGTAATGGTATGGCTTCAATTTTGCTGAACATGTAGTTTTATAGTGTGTATGGCTTCAATTTGCTTTGATTGCACGTCTTTTAACTGAATGTGTAATTTCCATATATGTACTGGGGTTTAACTACCATGTACTGGGGTTTAACTACCATGTACTGGGGTTTAACTACCATGTACCGGGGTTTAACTACCATGTACTGGGCTTTAACTACCATGTACTGGGTACCATGTACTGGGGTTTAACTACCATGTACTGGGGTTTAACTACCATGTACTGGGTACCATGTACTGGGGTTTAACTACCATGTGCCGGGGTTTAACTACCATGTACTGGGGTTTAACTACCATATACTCCCAGTTGTTTACTTAGATGTATGGCTTCAGTGGGATAGAATGGCACATATTACCAAGCAGCTGTAAGTTAAACAAAATATTTGTATCTAGTGCACTCGGCCATCCTAGAATCACTTATATAGCTTCAATGTAATTGCAGTATTTGTTGAGATGATGCTTAGAAATACCCGAAACAGGTACACAGACTATGTGACTTCATGCCTGATGATCACTAAAGCTTTAGAGAAGGCATTGAACTGCACTAACACATGGCACAAGCCATTTGAAATTGTCTCAGTTTAATGCAGTGCCACTAGTTTGTACTATATGTCTTTAAAGACATGTACACATTCCATTGCCTGTGTACATGGGCTTGTTCTCACCTCCCCCGTCAACAGGTAGTGACTACCCCTTGTGTTGTGCTAGTCTTGACTTGTTATGGTGTAGACACTAAACTAATAACATGAGATTGGAAGCTCTGTGCACTGACTCAATATAACGCGTAGATTTCAGTTAGGCACTCCTCATAGTTTTGCAAATTTGACTTTCAGTTGGTGAAGGGCTAGAAAAGTATAGTTAATTGGGTGTTACCTTTGTAGGTAAGGCTTGTGAAGAACTACACTGTAAGTATGTCAATATAAGTGAATATTCAACCCAAGCTGTCTCGTAGCACAATATTAATTAAGTAGCACAATATTAATTAAGTAGCACAACAAAAACCAGTATACTTAATTTTCGAGAACATTTCACATAATTATAAACGCATTGATTTCTGTAAAAAGTATTGATGGAAAGGATCACCAGGGATTAATAGGTGTGTAGATTATATCTACTTCATTTGTACTCCACAATGGTGTGATTCTCATGAGATAAAAGGGTTCCGTTACTGAAAAACAAGACTTATATTACCGTGAAGGTGGCGTGTAACACTGCAACTTTCCGACAAATAGACGCTGGTAAAACACCACATAATATAACTACTCTACACGTAATATAAAACTGGAAATGATAACTTTCTTCAAGATTTTTGTGCTACTTTTGAAATTGCATAATCTGATGTCGAGCTTGTCCTATCCCTGTATAGATCCTGTGTATATATATATATCTGCTACCATAGCAACATTACACCATCTTAGAGTACAACCCATTGTGTAACCCTGATATCGTAGGCAAGAGTGCTGGGTCAGCTGTTGCAGTGGAATATGTATTAGCTATATACTTAGCTATATTAATGACACACTAATAACTATTAACAAGTGATAACAACTGCATGTACAACACAATATGGAGAGTATTTATAACTACAAAGTACACAGTATTTATACTAACCAGAAGCCGTACAATTACATGCCTAATGCTATTACTACATAACTACAATACTTATAAAACCACTACAGAACTACCATATACTACATCTCCCCTTCTGGGGTATAAACACAACACAACAATGAAGAGTTCAGTTTAGTCATCAGTTTCGACAAGACGATCTGGTGGTTTGGAAATGCGACCACTTCTGGTCTGTTTCACTGTGACTGGTTCTGGAACTTGTTCAGATTGAACTTGTTCTTGTTCTGGTTGGGTGGATTCTGATTGAAAACTAACAGTGGTCATATTGTTCTTGTTTTTACTATTGTCATTCTTGTTGCTATTAGCCTTTGGTGTTTCTACATTACTCTTTTTCTGAGATGGCATTGGTAGTATCATTTTTCTGTTTCTACGATACATACTATGGTTTTTCGATTGTATCATGTATGATCTAGTGCCTTGAGGTTTTACAATAGTTTCTTTCTCTTTTCTGTCTGGAAGCCATACTTCATCTCCCTCTTTAAGAGGCTTGAGATCAGAAGCCTTGTTTCTTAAGTCAAAGTTTTGCTTCTGCCTTTGTTTGATCTGGGTTTCTTTCTTTCTCAAATCTTGGCCATTAGGGAGTTTTGGCTTCAATTGTTGCTGTGTGGTAGGTACCAGAGTACGAAGTTATCTACCCTTGGGCTGGACTATAGACTATAGCCATCTTCAAGTGGTGTAGAATGGTAAGCTAGCATAGCCGTGTATGGATCATTGCTCTTACTCAGAAGAGTTTTCACTGTGCGCACAGCACATTCTGCAGCTCCATTTGCTTGAGGAAATTGAGGGCTGCTTGTGATATGAGTAAAATCATATTGCTTAGCAAACTCTGTGAAAACTGTTGAAGAGTATTGAGGACCATTTTGTGATACAACTACGTGAGGCAGACCATGTCTGGCAAAAATTTACTTAAGTTGTTTGATCACTGCATTTGATGTTGTTGAAGTAAGTTTGGCTAGTTCAATGTAACGTGAATAATAATCCACCACTAGGAGGTAAGAAGAACTGTTCCATTCAAATAGATCTGTGGCAACTTTTTGCCAAGGATGTTCTGGTAAAGTTGATGGTAGTAAAGGCTCTGGATGTTGTAGTTTGTGTTGGCAACATGTTGGACACTTAGAAATCATTTGTTCGATGTCTTTGTAAATGCCTGGCCACCATACTGATTGAGCTGCCCTTCTACGACACTTGGTAATACCCTGATGTCCGACATGAAGCTTGTCCAGAATGTTTGGTCTGAGATTGGAAGGGATTACAAGTCTGTTTCCTCTAAGTAAAAGACCTTTGTTGACACTTAGTTCACTTGATACAGCATGGTAAATCTTGTAAGGACCTTTCACTGAAGCTTTCTCTGGCCAACCTTATAAGCAGTAGTTTTTCAGTTGGATACAGATAGGATCTTCTTGTTGAGATTGTATTTGTTTTAGTCTTGTGTCTGTGGCTGGTAGGTTGTTAATAACTAGGAACCAACTTCTTTTTGAAAACTGTCATCTGCACTGTTTGGAGTAGAAACTGGAGCATGAGATAGTGCGTCTTCAGTGTACAGGTACTTTCCTGGTACATGTGAAATGGAATAGTTGAATCTCATTATTCTAAGACGGAAACATTGTACTCGAAGTGGTAGCTCATCAAGATTCTTGGCTAAAAGTAAAGGGACTAATGGTTTGTGATCAGTTTCTATTTGAAAGGTAAGTCCGATTAAGTAGTCTTGGAATCTCTCACACGCCCATGTCACAGCTAGTGCCTCTTTTTCTATCTGGGCATATCTCTTCTCTGTGTCAGTGAGAGATCTAGAAATGAAAGCAATAGGACGCAAGTTGCCATTTGGCTGTTGCTGTTGTAAGACTGCCCCCAATCCAAATGAGGAGGTATCAGCTGACACAATAGTTGGATTGCTAGGATTGTATAGGCCCAAAACTTGGCTGGATCCTAGAGCATTCTTGATGTCAGTAAAAGCTTTGGCTTGATTATCACCCCACATCCACTGGTTCTTGGAGCTCAGTAAATCTCTCAATGGTTTTGTTTGATCTACTAAGAAGGGTGAAAATTTGCTCAATTGATTGATCATACCTAAAAACTGTTGTAGCTCACGAATGTTAGTTGGTGCTTTCATGTCTCTGATAGCACGTATTTTGTCAGGATTAGGATGTACTCCTGAGTGATCAACCAGTTGGCCAAGGAATTTAATTTCTGACTTGTTGAATTCACACTTGTCTTTGCTCAGTGTTAGCCCAGATTGCTTGATACATTGAAGAGCTGCCATAAGGTGGACATCGTGTTCTTCTTGATTTGAGCCATACAATAAAATGTCGTCCACCAAGTAAACTACTCCTTTAAAGCCTTGTAAAATTTCACTCATTCTCCGCTGAAAATGTTCAGGTGCAGAGGTTAGCCGAAGGGTAGGTGGTTGGAACAAAAACGGCCGTAGGGAGTAATAAATGTAGTAAGTAGTTTAGACTCTTCTGCAAGTTCAATTTGCCAAAAGCCAGAATTGGCATCAAGTTTTGAGAACACTTTGGCATTTCCAATTTGTGCTAGTACTTGCTCCACTGATGGGAGGATATGATGCTCTCTTTTCATGCTTTGGTTAAGCTTGGTCAAGTCCACACAAATTCGGACTGCTCCACTCGGTTTTGGCACGACTACCATCCCAGCACACCAGTCTGTGGGAGTTGTAACTTTGGAAATAACCCTCATTCGGTCCAGTTCAGCCTTTACCTTTGGCAACAGTGGTGCAGCAACTCGTCTGGGGGTAGTTAATGCAAATGGCTTAGCATCATCAGTCAGCTTGATAGTATAGTTATCAGTCAGTCTGCCTAAGCCAGCAAATAGCTCTCGAAATTGAGTGACTGCATTAAATGCTTGTACTGGTTCAACCTGCTGAATGATCTTCAGTGCATTGATTGCCGGTCGTCCCAAAAGTGCTTTGCGTAACCCTTTGATAACATAGATTGACTGCTGTGTTTCCACTTGGGCACTTTGAAGTATTCCCTTAAATTGGCCTTGTACATTTAAGGCATGTTGACTAGGACCGCTTAGTACACGATCTGTTGGCTGTAAGAGGCCGTCGTGTTGCTCATGGTACTCTTCCTCTGAAATGACAGTGACATCTGCCCCTGTATCAATTTTGAATTCTAAACTTCGATTGTTTAAGGTCAGTGTTGTTGTCCATGGAGCTTCTTTGGAACTAAATGAATCTGTCTCTGAGTGTATTACACCTAAAACGTCATCTACATGCTGATATATTCATTATCAACCAACACTTCCCCCACATGTCTCTTTGACCTGCACAAAGCCTTATAATGGCCTTTTTTGTGACATTTGTGACAAACAGAATCCCTAGCAGGGCAGAACTTTTTCTCATGTGAAGGGGTTTGACCACATCTGGTGCAGGCTTGGCTTAAGGTTTGCTTAAATGAATTCATGGTGGACTGCCTGAGCTTATGTTGGGGAGGAATGCTTTTATTTGTAAACACTTTTTAATTACATCTACACTAATTGACTCACTATGGCCTCTCACTGTTGATTGCTGCTGCTTGACAGCTTCACTTTGGCTAGCAATTTCAATGGCCTTCGTCAATGTTAGCTCTGCTTCTAACTGCATTCTTTGTGATAATTTGCTGTCACGAATGCCAACCACAATTCTGTCATGAATCATCTCGTCGTGTAAATTGCCATAATTGCAATAACGAGCTAAACAGTGTAGATCAGTGGTAAAACTGTCGACAGACTCTCCAGTCTCTTGCTTGCGACTATTGAATTTTGCATACTCAAATATGATATTGCGTCGTTTCACAAAGTGAGGATCAAACTTTGTTTAACCGTGTCGTACTTTTTCAAGTCTTCATCTGAAAGTGTGAACGACTGTAGTATGTCATCAGCTTTGTCTCCCATTGAATAGATCAAAGTATTGACTTGGCTTTCCTCAGACTTTCCAGCAAGTCCAGAAGCATGACGAAAACATTCGAAACGGTGAATCCAGTTTGGTCACTCACTTGGCGTAGAGAAGTCAAATGTTTCTATCGCAGGAATCTGGTAGGAAGCCATCACTCTGGGTTCACTTGGCACTTCTGACACCATGTATTAGCTATATACTTAGCTATATACTTAGCTATATTAATGAACTATTAACAAGTGATAATAACTGTACAACACAATATGGAGAGTGTCTATAACTACAAAGTACACAGCATTTATACTAACCAGAAGTCATACAATTACATGCCTAATGCTATTACTACATAACTACAATACTTATAAAACCACTACAGAACTACCATATACTACAGAATACAGAAGAAAGTAGCACTACCCGAATTCTCACAGAAGTAATGGAAGGCTTTTACCTACATGCCAACAGGTTGTACTCTAAGATCGTGAAATGTTGTGTATCAGAGGCCATTATATTAATGTTTTGTAATAGCTACAGATTATCATATTTTTGTAATTGTCACACTTTAGGTAGATGATTAACATGTATTGTAAATAGGAATAAGGTCTGAGTATGTAACCCTGTATGAGGCTTTTGTTGGAATGACAGATAAAAGTTGCTATCAATGTTGAGTAGCAGCAAGAGTCACTATCTAACACTGGGGTAGTCGGCAGGATCGATCTCTCCGGCCGAGCAACTAATCCTGAACCTCAGGCAAAGAAGCTGTGGTGCCGTGGCGGGTTTGTGTGTAATGGTACCCGGAAAGGTCGGACAATAGTATACCGCTGCTCGGTTGTTTCTTTGTCATCTTCTTTTAGAGCGGCCAGAGAAGTTGAGCTGGTCAGTGATTGTTAATGGCGACGGATCCGGGACCGGCTGAAGCTAGCCATCGATCGGGCAAATTAAACCACTAATTCTACCTGGCACTTTTTCTGGAGAAGGAAGCTTTTGTTCCTGGAATCAACATTTTGAAAGCGTGGCCATTATCAATGGATGGGACAATGTAGAAAAATTACAGTGGATGCATGTGCGCCTGACAGGAAAAGCCCATGTGGCGCTCACACGTGTCAGTCATAGGTCCTATCAAGAAGCAAAGGAAGCTCTGAAAGAATGTTTCAACCCGCCCGTAGTGAAAGAACTGTATAAGGTGGAATTACGGTCTCGAGTGAACGGAAGTCTGAGAGCTGGGGCGATTATGCAGACCAACGTAGTGTACTCGTGGACAAAGCCTACCCAGAACTGGAGGAGGAGGCAAGAGAGTATATCACGCTAAATATCTACCTGGATCAGCTACAGCAGCCACAGACCGCCCTTGTAGTAAGACAAGAGCGACCAAGGACATTAACAGAAGCAGTCAAGGCAACACTAGAGCTAGAAACCTTTTTACCAAGGCATGATGAATGCGGTGAAGATAATCAGGACGTGGCTGTATCGAGGCAGGTATCTTCTCAAGAAGCTGATGTTCCAGTTAAGATAGACACACTTAGTAGTATTACTACATTATTGGAAAACCTCAACACACAATTAACACAGCTAGAAGGAAAGCTGAGAAGTTGGCACCCTTGTCAAATAGATTCTCACCAAAGAGGAAGACATACAAGGGATCAAACTTACAAGCTTACAAGCAGCAACACTTTGCTCACAAAAATACTAAGACATCCCATGATCATTACCAAGCATCAGAGGATATGCTATCTCCCTCACAGGTACATCAATGTGATAGTGTGTCAAAAAATGGTGTAGATGTCATTGCTATAAATAGTGTATCAAACTATTCAGGGCTTGCAAGTGTATTTGGAAACTAAGTATCCTTCCTAGTGGACACTGGAGCTTCAGTATCACTTATTTGTGAGGAGATGTGGGACCATTTAAAGCCATCTGACCATCCCAAATTAACTCCAGTGAGAACATGTTTGGTGGGTGCTGACGGCTCTCCATTACAAACTCAGGGGTCAACAGCGGTGGAATTAACTATCTCAGGGAAGACGTTTAAGCAAGAACTAATTATAGTCAACTCATTAACATCTGAGGGAATCCTAGGATTGAATTTCCTAGAGGCCAATGGATGTATAGAGACTTGGTTCATGGGTAGTTAATTGCTCGGGGTTCAAGAGTAGCTCTATCTGCCAAAAATTCTGAACCAACTACTGCACAGGTAGAGATTTGTGTCCAAGAATCCTTTACTGTTGCGTGCTTCAGTGAAATGGAGGTCATGGGTGAGATACCTCTAGCATGTGAGGGAAACTGGTTGGTAGAGAACAAAGAATCTAAGAAACCTCAAGTATTAATAGCAAGGGAAATTGTTGCACCCCAGAATGGTCTTGTGCCCCTACGTGTGTTAAATCTTGAGTCACAACCTATCACAGTTTTTAAAGGGACCAGAGTTGCCAAAGCAGAAGCCATTGACCCTACTAGGGAAATATCAACTGTGGGTAGACAGTCCAACACCAGGGGGGGTTTAGAAAACCCGGACCGGACCGGACCAGGTCAACTTCTTCAAGTAAGCCAATTCACACAATAGCTGTAACGTACAATTCACGCAATAGGTAGCTATAACATACACTCTTCACCTTGTAGCCACTCTGCCAAGAACATAATTAGCTAGCTACGATGGCTCAGACTGCAACAGCGATCGCGCACGAAACTTCATCCACGATAAAACAACTTAACCAAGCTATTAAAATCTTTCTACTACATTACACTACACAATCGCTACAAACTCTTTCTGTTGTACTCAACTGTTACACACACTAGTAACCGCCCAAAGTTATTAGACTTGTGATGTACAAAGTGAAAGGAACTAAGATAACAGCAAACCTCTGAATTTATTTCGGTAGTGATGAATGAGTAATGGAGTATTTATAGCTACATGTCAAGGTAAGCTTTAAATAGAACAAAACCTTGCTACTCCAGAAATCTTTATTATAGCTACCCTGCATGGGCACTAGCTTACCTTTCTTAGTTTAGCCAGTCATCCATGACCATTCCTTTACATAAGTTCGAAGGTTAGCTGTTATCTCAGTTCCTTTCACTTTGTATATCACGATTCTAATAAATTAGGGCGGTTACTAGTGTGTGTGTGTAACAGTTGAGCACAACAGAAAGAGCTTGTAGCTTTGTAGTGATTGTGTAGTGTAATGTAGTAGAAAGTATTTTAATAGCTTGGTTAGGTTGTTTTATCGTGGATGAAGTTTCGTGCGCGATCGCTGTTGCAGTCTGAGCCATCGTAGCTAGCTAATTATGTTCTTGGCAGAGTGGCTACAAGGTGAAGAGTGTATGTTATAGCTAGCTATTGCGTGAATTGTATGTTACAGCTATTGTGTGAATTGGCTTACTTGAAGAAGTTGACCTGGTCCGGTCCGGTCAGGTAAGGTCCGGTCCGGGTTTTCTAAACTCGGGGGCCCCCCAACACCAGATGCACCGAGAAAGAATGGGAAGAAGTGTTAAGTAACATCATGCAACAGACGCCTGCTAACCTTAATGATCACCAACTTCAACAATTAAGTGTATTGTTGACACATTATGCTCACATATTTGCTGTACATCCTAATGACCTGGGCCGTACTATTATACTAAGTCATAAAATTGAAACTTGTGGTAGCCCTATTCGACAACCTGTGAGGCGAGTACCATTACCCCAGAGGGATGAGATCAAGAAGTTTTTGACAGAAATGCAGGAAAAAGATATCATCACACCATCAAAAAGTCCATGGGCTTCCCCTATTGTATTAGTACCTAAAAAGGATGGCTCTGTACGATTTTGTTTTGATTACCGAAAAGTTAATGAACTAACCCACAAGGATGCTTACCCAATACCAAGGGTAGATGACACTCTAGATACACTCGCAGGGTCAAAGTGTTTTTCAACATTAGATTTAAAAAGTGGGTATTGGCAGGTGGAGGTAGACAGGGAACATAGAGAAAAAACAGCTTTTTGTACCCATGAGGGTTTATTTCAATTTAACGTGATGCTGTTTGGGTTATGCAATGCCCTGGCAACATTTCAGCGCCTGATGTTGTCGATGTTGAGTAGCAGCGAGGGTCACGATCTAACAGTTGTAATGGCAGCAGATATATGCAAAGGGTCTATGGTCCTTTAGAACCATTTGTGAAATTTGAATCAAATGATCAAGAGGTTAAATCAAGCTATCAAAACATCCTAAAACGGTCGATCAAGCACCTTAAAAGCCAACTTGTAAGAAAAGGAGGCTTTTATATCAAGCAATCAAAGTACCTTTTTAGTTGAAATCAAGTGATCAAGGCGTATTTTCACTAATCAAAGATCTTGATCCATGGTTCTACAAGTTTATTGGTAGTAACTATCCCTTGTAACAACCTACTCTGGTGTAAGCCGACCCAAGTGAGGAGTGCAAACTGTTGACCCACATTACATACTTGTACCAATCTTACCAAAACCAGTGCGTTTGCAATAAGGTCAAACAAACTTGGTAGAATTCAACTGTTTGTTCAAATGTTCAAACTGTCGAATGTTGTATAATGATTTGAATATTATAAACTAATTAGATGTGGGGAAGATGTGGTAATGCATCAGACATCAGTTACTATGTGACCTCAGAAGACAGGTTTAGTGGTGAACCAATCAGTCAAATAAGACCCTATTGTCAGCAATGCTAGAAACCTGCCCATTGATGTATGTTTCTTTTTCCATTTTGTAAAAAGTTATGCACTTAATTTACTCATAGTAAAATTATTAATTGTCATAGTTAACGTTTGAAAATTCATGAACTTTTGCAAAGGGATTGTTTGAACTCTAGTTAGCCAAACTTGTTTGGGTCCTAAATTGCAATAAACTTTGTTCGTATGACATCTACTTATGCTTTTTTCTAGTAAAATATCGAGACACATTCTCAGGCCTTAAATTAATGTGCTGTCAGCAGACAAAATCCACACAAATAGCACAACATCTGCACATAATTAGTTTTGGGTGGGCACACATGTTCTTGCAAAACCAATAATGGTACCATAAAAGCTGGTGTGTACAGGTTTGTTTGCAGTGCTAACAATAACTCACATGGTTGCTAGGAGATAATTATTACATTTTCCCAACCCAAGGATTTACTAATGCCACCTCCCCTTTGTGTACTGCTACCACTAGCAGCTGTAATGACCACCTGGTGATATGTTGCAGCTATGTGGTTGTATTTAACTTCAAAACTTTCAATGGAAACTCCCTATTCCAATTCCAGCAGTGTAAAGTGCTCCTCTAGCTCATGTCTGTACAATTTGACTCTATGTCTGTACATTTGTGAATATGTAAGGACATTTGTCCTTGGCACCTTAAAAATTAAATTAAGGCCTGCATTCTTCTAGTGACGAATCACTGCTTTGCAGATTCCAATGGTACAAGTGTGTGGTGTGGCTGTCACCAGACCCCTGCACTACTTAGGCCATGAAAAATTACTCTTTTTGTCATTCCCACTCACATCACTTCATTCCACGTTCTCAAATTTTATTACTGACTATTAATCACGTGAGCTTATATTTTGGTGCTTAGAAGATTGCTATCATTTTGCAGCACAGAAAAGGCCCCTTGCTGCTCACAGAGCAGTGGCATAGTCAAGGGTGGGCCTGAGTGGGCACGTACCCATCCAAATTTCCCTGAGACAGCGGCGCCTGCTCACTAATGATATTATAAACAAGAAACGAGTAGTGCATACTTTGGCAGTGCCATGGTTTCATTGTAAATCAACAGCTGATAACGAGACAAGTTCAATAATTACATCAAATGATCTGAGTAGCTTCGATGTTTTCTATTTAATGCACAGCATCACATGATTCAAATTTTAGGTGGGGGAAGAAAAGCACAAGGAAAGAAGGAATCCAGTTTTTTTCAGATCTGGATTACTGAGTTGTGAGGAGCAGCATGGATTCTGTTGTTGACGAGGTTATAAGTGACCTGAGTGATAAATGAAATATTAAATTCTCCCATGTTAGACAAGTCGGTTGGAGATGAAAGATTCAGTTAAGCCATATGACTATCTTAAGAGTCAGGCTGGAGTAGAATAAGTTGTGTGCAAGTTCAGATGAGCTAAAAAAGAACAAGACAAGGAGGTGTAATAAGTTAGTTTTCATTTCTAGCTTCTATATCATTCATGCAGTAGCATTAGACTAGTGAAATAAGCTGCAGAAATAGCAGTGTAGCATATTATTAGCTAGCTAGATATATTTATGCACTTTTGAGACAGGTTTTAAACCAAATGTACATAGAGTCCTATTTTGTGCTAGTTAGCTGCATGGGGTGAAATGTGTGGGTGAGTGTGTCCACCCATCCCTGAAGGGATGGCTACGCCACTGACACAGAGTCACAGTTAAATGTAAGTATTACCTTCTAGAAGGGTTTGACTATCCTCTATAGTAATAGATAACCTGCTATTGCAGTGATTTGGACCATTTTCTTCAATAATAAAAATGGAAATGACCTCCCGCCCACATGGAAATTCCAATTTTTGTGGATGGAAAACCAGTAATCTGGGCTTAGCACTGGGTCGGCTATGCCAGACTAATAATAAGTCTTTGCTGGACTAAGGGTATGGCTACAGATAATATCCACGATGCGAAGTGTGATGTTATAATGAAGAAAGTGAAGGTGTTATTATGTGGACTTCAGAGACTTTGTCACATACTAAACATTGTTTGTAGTTTCAACGCATGGAACAAGGAGGTGATAAATATTTGTATCCGTGTTATAATCATGTGTGATTTTTGTACAGTAATCACATAACCAAGTATTAAGTAGCACATGATGCGAGAAATTGGGCTTCACTCGACTCACTGCTTCAAAAAGCAGAAATCATAAAACATTAGTGTACTAATTATGAAGGTAGGATATTTCCCCAGTGATAAAGTACGTATTTGGTTTATTTTACCCCAATTCTAGATGTTAATTCAACAAGTTGATGTTATACTTTATCTATAACACCAGGCTTAATCAACCGCTACTTTTGTATATCAACCAGGTAAAATTTAATGGAGTTTAACTAGTTAAACTAGGTTAATGTTGCGGTTGAGCATGCATGAGTGTATTATGGTAGTGACTAGCCGGAAGCTCCACCATGACTGGAGGGAAGATTGGGAAGGCACATACATGAGAAGGTTTGGCAATAATTGGAGAATAACATTGCACATGCGTTACAAGAAAAAAGCGCGTGGAGAGGTGTTAGAACACATGGTGCTATGTGGCATAGTGAATCTTGTCATTTCGTTAACATACTGCCTGTCACGAAGAAGAGACAAACAACGAGCAACCAACTACTAACATTATTTTACTCTCAAGTAATTTTCATATAAAACTAGTGGTACATATAGCAACCATACAATTACGTATTATAATAATGACATCATAATGAACAATAAATTAGTCAGTGTTCTCTTCATGACACTGCCTAAAAAGACGCTGCAAGACGGGCTTTACGGCAAAAAATGAAACAGTCTTGCATCTATACCAGAAGTTCAATACGGCCAACTCAATAAGTCATTCATCGTTTTGTTGATATGCTGCCAGGAGGACACACAAGAGGGGCATCACAGAAGAGTCATGGAACTAGACCAGACATTACTACCAGTACAATCATTGATATTCCACCTAAAAGATGCTGAGAAGAGATGCAGTAAGGCGTTACAGCCGGAGATAACGGAAAAGTCAGGGAACTTAATGGAAGCTACTGCTAATACAGGAACCAACGGAGGCTATTAAATGGCTCCCCTAATGTAGAATAATGTCCCCACAATCGTCCAGGAGATTACGAGATTGCTCCATTCTTAACAACTAAACCTATGTATCAATGATACCAAGCAAGTTCTAATTAGCTACAATATATTTGTCTTTGTTGTTTGTAGGCGACTCCCTTCCATAGATGCTATTGGGACCTTACTATTAGGGACACTCCTTGGTCTCAGGGTCTGCAGTGCCCTGGCGTGGACCACCGGGTGAATGTGTGCGCCTCTGTACTGCTTACCACATGCCTCCTTAGCATACAAACTGTAATACAGTAATTTGGCAAAAAAAAATAATTTGCAACAAGCAATCAATGTTGACCGGTAACAAAGAACGTTCACCTGAGCAGATTAAGGTACTGCCCCCACACCCTCCCCTAAAAGAATAGAACACTGATACATACTAGTATAGGTGTGTGTATATATATATATATATAGTGTATGTTAGATGTTAGTATTTTCATTTGTAGTAATTCTGGTACATGTAGTATATTTACAACTGATAAGTGTGTCTGAGGTAACAGTACAGACAGTATGCGACCACCTCCTCTCCTCCATAGGTGCCGTTGGGACCTTAATATAATGAACACTCCTTGGTCTCAGGGTCCGCAGTGCCCCAGCGCGGACCGCTGGGTGAATGTGTGCTCCTCCGTAGTGCCTCCTTATTAGCATACAAACTGCAATAATTGGCAGAGGATAACTTTCAACAGTTTAAATGGCAATCAGTGTTGACTGCATGGTGACAGAGTTTTCATTTGTGCAAAAAAGGTATTGTCCCCACATCCCCTCCCCTAAAGGGATAGAACACTATTTATATGTGTGTATATATATATATATATATATATATGGGTAGAATGTACATGCATATATATATATATCTAATCCAAAACAGCCAAGCTGTAAAAAAAGTGTGCGGCCCTCAAAAAGGCTATGGTGAAAAAAGATGTGAAATCCAAGGTGGTGACCAAGAAATGGCTGTGATGGTAGGTTAATGGTAAAAATTTTAATAATGACAATTCAGGTGAATTTTGTGCCGCTTCACAAAATTCACCTGAATTGTCGTTATTAAAATTTTTACCATTAACCTACCATCACAGCCATTTCTTGGCCACCACTTTGGATTTCACATCTTTTTTCACCATAGCCTTTTTGAGGGTCGCACACTTTTTTTACAGCTTGGCTGTTTTGGATTAGATTTCATTTCTTTTTGTATTTGTATACCCCAATAGGCCGGCTTTGGGACTTTTTAAACCTATCTTTTTTCTTTACTACAGGAAGAAGAAAAGATGAAGTAGATGTACTTTAAATATTTTATGTACAAATTATATATATAATACATAATACTATATTGATTACAGAAATCTCCATGGTGGTTCTTTGTAACTGAACACTCTACAAGGTGACTTCTTGTAGATGCTCTCTCTACAGGGTGAATTGTTTGTAGCTGAGCGATCTACAAGGTAACTTCTTCTAGCTGATCTCTCTACAGGGTGATTTGTTTGTAGCTGAATTCTGTACAGGTGATTTGTTTGCAGCTGAGCTCTTTACAGAATGGTTTCTTTGTAGCTGAACTCTCTACAAGGTAACTTTTCTAGCTGATGTCTCTACAAGGTCACTAGTTTGTAGCGAACTCTCTACATGGTGGTTTCTTTGTAACTGAACTTTCTACAAGGTGACTTCTTCTAGCTGATCTTTCTACAGGGTGATTTGTTTGTAGCTGAACTCTCTACAAGGTAACTTCTTCTAGCTGATCTCTCTACAGGGTGATTTGTTTGTAGCTGAACTATCTACAAGATAACTTCTTCTAGCTGATCTCTCTACAGGGTGATTTGTTTGTAGCTGAATTCTGTATAGGTGATTTGTTTGCAGCTGAGCTCTTTACAGAATGGTTTCTTTGTAGCTGAACTCTCTACAAGGTGACTTCTTCTAGCTGATCTTTCTACAGGGTGATTTGTTTGAAGCTGAACTCTCTACAAGGAAACTTCTTCTAACTGATCTCTCTACAGGGAGATTTGTTCATAGCTGAACTGTCTACAGGTGATTTCTTTGCAGCTGAACTCTCTACATGATGGTTTCTTTGTAGCAAGGTAACTTCTTTCAGCTGATCTCTCTATACAGGGAGATTTGTTTGTAGCTGAACTCTCTACATGATGGTTTCTTTGTAGCTAAACTCTCTGCAAGGTAACTTCTTCTATTGATCTCTCTACAGGGCGATTTGTTTGTAGCTGAACTCTCTACATGGTGGTTTCTTTGTAGCTGAACTCTACAAGGTGATTTCTTCTAGCTGAACTATCTCTTTCCATAGTTGCATGAACTCCCTACCAGGTAAATTCTTCTAGCTGATCTCTCTACAGGGTGAATTGTTTGTAGTTGATCTCTCTACAGGGTGACTTGTTTGTAGCTGATCTCTATACAGGTTACTTGTTTCTAGCTGATCTCTTGAATTCTCTTCAGGTTGACTGCTCTATTAGGGTGACTGCTTTATTAGAGTATCTCGATCTCGCACTTGCTGTGCCAAGTTGGATTTCGTGTTATAACCCCGTGGCTTTAAGTCTGATTCTTCTACACCATTGATGAGCCTTTCTAAGATGATTACTCCATTTGTACAGCGATTTTCAAAACATTACCCCAAGTGGTTTATCTGGTAGGCGTGACAAGCAGTCGTTTTTTTATTAGCTAATCTCAATTGCATAATTGTTACATACTGTTGGTTTTTTCATTGTATCTTCCTGGTTTTTAGCTCAATTTCTTTCAAACCACAAAAGGTTTGAGGTTCAATAGTTAACCTATTGACACACCAATTTTCAGCTTCTTCCCATACATGGTTTACCCTGTAGGTATGATAACATATTGGTGTTATTTTCGTGAATAATCGCTCATAACTCTTTGCCTGTTTATTGTATTCCAGCCAAAGTTGGTACTGAGATGCGCCTTTATCCCCCCCCCCCCCCCCCCCCCCGTCTGTGTGCCAAATTTCAAAGCAATCGGATATGGCGTTCGCATTGTATAGCAGTTTTTGTAAGTGTGCGACAAGATGTAGAAAAATAAGAAGAAAAAAAACAAAGAAACTAAGCCAATTTTTGAAGTCGCATATCTGGGGAACGCGTGAAGCGATTTCACTCAAATTTGGAATATGGAGTGCTGAAGTTGGAGGGCATGTCCACAGCAACAATCGTCTTGTTTCATCAAGAAAGCACAGAGCTACGAAGGTGCGAAAATTGTGTTTTCTTTCTTCCTGTCAATATACTCACGGGTGTTGCGCACCGGCTTCTTGAGCCGCATGACACACTACTGTATGTCTTGATGTATATGTATGTAGGGGTGTATATGTTTATGTGTGTACATGTATATTATATGTGTGTATGTATATGTAGAAGCAGCATGTACATATATACGGATGCATGTGTGTAGATATAATTGCACATGTTGGTAGTTTCGTATGCAGTGGAGATAGTCATTCTTATACATGTACCGTATTTCTATATTTATAAACTGTTAAAAATATTTTGTTGAAGCTAGCATCCGACGAAAATTAATTGTGCAAAAAAATTTTACCAATGTAATATTCGAGAAGTTGAATGAATTTGTTTAACTGCTTTCTGGCCACCTGGATCGAGGTTGCTGCGGTCTTTTAAAAACAAAGGCCTCCCTCATCCTAGGAGAGAAGGGAGCTGTGCGGTCTATTTCGCTGCACATTGGTAATGATGCCATCTGATTCCGTGATAGACAACTACTACAGGACACATTAAATGGAGTATATATGCACAAATATGCAAGTTGATGAAATAAGCTTCTAGCTGCAGCCATTTCACTCCAGTCCATTGCTTGACTTGTGACAGACAACTTCTGAATCTGGGGTGCAGCCTCCATGGAATGGAGATGCCACAATTCAGTCTTGCTGCTTGTCATTCTGCTTCCTCAAAAAAGGCTGTATAGAATTAATAAAGTTACATAATTCATTGTTAAAAAATTTTCGTCACTTGAGGACACAGGTGAAAAACTTTTAACGCGAAAATTTAACTCGTGAAAAATTCTCACAGCTTATATTTATAGAAATACGGTATATATTCATAATAACATAAATGTATTTGTGTTTTAATAAGGTGACAATACAGACAATATGCGATTTGCTACACTTAAAGTACATTAAGGAAATAAATGTTTTTATATGGTATGGCACAGGTTTCCCAATCACATGATGATATTTGGTTAGGAAAAGCTTATGTGAGGTACCTAATAACCAATTCTCTAACCTGTCGGCCATTTCAAGGATCCCGGCCCTATAGATATTGTTCATATCAAAGGTACAACGGAGAATATGACCAGTGCCAGCCAAGCTAATTGAAAAAAGATGTGAAATCCAAGGTGGCGGCCAAGAAATGGCTGTGATGGTAGTTTAATGTTAAAAATTTTAATAACAACAATTCAGGTGAATTTGGTGCCGCTTGGTCTTGGCACAAAATTCACCTGAATTGTTGTTATTAAAATTTTTACCATTAACCTACCATCACAGCCATTTCTTGGCCGCCACTTTGGATTTCACATCTTTTTTCACCATGGCCTTTTTGGGGGCCGCACCTTTTTTTACAGCTTAGCTGTTTTTGATTAGATTTCACTTCTTTTTGTATTTGGGGATTTTTTAACCTATCTTTCTTTCTTTACCACAGGAAGAAGAAAAGATGAAGCAGATGTTAAATACTTAAAACATTTCTGATTTTATCAGTAAATGTACAAATTATATATATATAATACATATATTTATTACAGAACACTCTACACTGTGGTTTCTTTATAACTGAACACTCTACAAGGTGACTTCTTCTAGCTGATCTCTCTACAGAGTGAATTGTTTGTAGCTGAACTATCTACAAGGTAATTTCTTCTAGCTGATCTCACTACAGGGTGATTAGTTTGTAGCTGAACTATCTACAAGGTAACTTCTTTTAGCTGATCTTTCTACAGGGCAATTTGTTTGTAGCTGAATTTTCTACAGGGCAATTTCTTTGTAGCTGAACTCTCTACAAGGTAACTTCTTCTAGCTGATGTCTCTACAGGGTCACTGGTTTGTAGCCAAACTCTCTACATGGTGGTTTCTTTGTAACTGAACTCTCTACAAGGTGACTTCTTCTAGGTGATATTTCTACAGGGTGATTTGTTCGTAGCTGAACTCTCCACATGATGGTTTCTTCGCAGCTGTCTCTACAAGGTAACTTCTTCTAGCTGATGTCTCTACAGAGTCACTGGTTTGTAGCCAAACTCTACATGGTGGTTTCTTTGTAACTGAACTCTCTACAAGGTGACTTCTTCTAGCTGATATTTCTACAGGGTGATTTGTTTGTAGCTGAACTCTCTACATGGTAGTTTTTTTGTAGCTGAACTCTCTACAATGTAACTTCTTCTAGCTGAACTCTCTACAGGTGGCTTGTTTCTAACTGATCTCTCTACAGGGTGACTTGTTTCTAGCTGAACTCTCTACAGGGTGATTGTTTGTAGCTGAACTCTCTACAAGATAACTTCTTCTAGCTGATCTTTCTACAGGGTAATTTGTTTGTAGCTGAATTCTCTACAGGGTGATTTGTTTGTAGCTGAACTCTCTACATGGTAGTTTCTTTGTAGCTGAACTCTCTACAATGTAACTTCTTCTAGCTGAACTCTCTACAGGGTGACTTGTTTGTAGCTGATCTCTCTACAGGGTGATTTGTTTGTAGCTGAACTCTCTACAAGGTAACTTCTTCTAGCTGATCTTTCTACAGGGTAATTTGTTTGCAGCTGAACTCTCTACATGGTAGTTTCTTTGTAGCTGAACTCTCTACAGTGTAACTTCTTCTAGCTGAACTCTCTACAGGATGACTTGTTTCTAGCTGATCTCTGTACAGGGTGACTTGTTCCTAGCTGAACTCTCTACAGGTGATCTGTTTGCAGCTGAACTCTCTTACATGATGGTTTCGTTGTAGCTGAACTCTCTACAAAGTGACTTCTTCTAGCTGATCTATCTACAGGATGACTTGTTTCTAACTGAACACTCTACAGTGTGATCTGTTCATAGCGGAACTTTCTACTGGGTGATTTGTTTGCAGCTAAACTCTTTGCATGATTGTTTCTTTGTAATTGAACTCTCTACAAGGTAACTTCTTCTAGCTGATCTCTCTACAGGGCAATTTGTGTGTAGCTGAATTCTCTACAGGGTGATTTATCTGAGCTGAACTCTCTACATGATGGCTTCTTTGTAGCTGAACTCTCTATTAGGTACTTTCTTCTAGCTGATCTGACTACAGGGTGACTTGTTTGTAGCTGAATTCCCTACACAATAACTTGCAATGTAATATAACTGAGTAAATTATAAATGCAGCTGAATGCTTTATTAGGGTGACTGTTCTATTAGAGTATCTCGATCTCGCATTTGCTGCACGTAGTTGCCTTTCGAATCATAACTCAGTGATTTGTAATCCGATTCTTCTGTACTACTGCAAGGACTTTCTATGATGATTATTCCAGCTACATACTGATTTTCAGCTCGTTGCTCTAAGCGGTTTGCCTGGTAGACACGAAAACTAATAGTTTTTTATTCATAA
Source organism: Dysidea avara (assembly GCF_963678975.1). Classification (NCBI taxonomy): domain Eukaryota; kingdom Metazoa; phylum Porifera; class Demospongiae; order Dictyoceratida; family Dysideidae; genus Dysidea; species Dysidea avara. The sequence goes on from NC_089280.1 coordinate 27,947,717, forward strand.
AAATCGATCGCGTAAATTTGACACAGGTTGGGTTTTGTGTCATATCTCCATGGTCTTTATCCCGATTCCTTTCAAACTACAAAAAGGCACTCCTACGATGGTTGCTCCATCTACATATCAATTTTCAACTGATTCCTCCAAGGGGTTTACCCTGTAGGCGTGACAGACCTTCGACCTTATTTTACGCAAATAATCGGTCATAACTCAGTGAATGTTCATCAGATTCCTACCAAAGTTGGTTCAGAGACCCGCCTTAATGAGCCCTTTAAGTGTGCCAAATTTCAGCCCAATCCAAGCACGCATTCATGTTTATGGCGAATTTTGCGAAGTGTGCGAAATGAAGATGAAGAAAAAAAACGAAGAAATTAAACGAAATTTTGTTCGCTCGTATCTCGAAAATGGCCAAAGCGATTTTCTTCAAATTTGGTATGTATACTCCCCTGACTGGGCGGCACGTCTCTAGCAAATTTGGTTCCAATCGGATAAGGGATCACAGAGCTACATAGGTGTGAAAATTGCGTTTTCTTTCTTCCTGTTAATATACTCACGGTGTGGCGTGCCAACTTCTTGGGCCGCACGACACACTACCGTGTGTCTTGATTTGTGCTATAATGAATTCTAATACATGGAATGCAGTGTACATGCATAATTTTCCTTGTGTTGTATATTCTTTTGTAAATAAGTTACCAATTGTATGGGATTACTTGGTATAGAAGTACTTATGAAAATACAATAGATTTCTGAATGCACATTATTGTGGTTTGTAAATGTTCCCACAGATGTTTAATAGATGCTTTACGGCAAGGAGTACAAAGTATTGAACAGCTCAATGAATTGTTAAGAGTTCTGAAATTAGACAGCAGGTTTCAGGAGATAGCCAATAATATGAAGGTGGTGTACAGAGTTCTTATGAGTGAGGAAAATATTGTTAAAGGTTGTGATTATAGCAAGCTACTTGCATGTTTAAAAAGGAAGAAGTTCTTTACAAAACATGATGAAACAATACTGTCAACAAGTTGTAACAAAGCCAAACAAATCATAGAAATATTAAAAGATAAGGAATTGGATTCTTTTGGAACCTTCATGACATGTCTTGAAGAAACAAACCAGGATAATTTAGTTGCAAGTCTAAGTGACATAAATCCATGTTATTCTTTGGACAGCTTTAAACATTTTCTACACGAGCGATACACCAACTCTTCTTTCACAGGAACTTCTAACATTAATCTTAGTCTTCCAGTATCAGACTGCATCAACATTGCTCTCATTGAAATCAGTGAAACAAATCACAGAGAAGGCTCCACTTTCTTTGACTACTATAGTTTATTGCTCAAACAAGACAACAGCTATTCTAGACAATTCCTCGATTCTTATTCAGATATAGTGGCTGAGAATTGCAGAGTAATTTTGATACAAGGTTATCCTGGAAGTGGAAAGACATTTTTAGCAAAAAAAATATGTGTAAACTGGGCCAAAGGAAAGCTGTTACAAGAATTTAAGTATGTTATGTTTTTGCATTTGAGAGATGGAGGAGTTGCTAGTGCAGAATCGTTTGATGAACTGGTTGAATTGTACCGAGGTAGTTCAGCAAAAATGATTATTAATAAGATATATGACAGCAATGGCAAAGGTGTTTTGATTATTTTAGAGGGATGGGATGAACTGCCAGAACGTAGACAACATGACAGTTTATTCACACGTCTCATATCCGGTGATGTTTTGCCTAAGGCAGTAGTTTTAATAACAAGCCGTCCTTCTGCCATTAGAAGCCTGGAATATGCACATATTGAACGTAGAATTGAAATCCTTGGGTTTACAGATAAACAAGTGAAGCAAAACATAACGTGTTATTTTCAAAAATATAGTAACAGTAGTGAACTAGAGCAGCAGTTTCATTCTGAATTGAATCGTCTTCTGCTTCTAAAGTACTTTGTGTTTGTTCCCATTAACCTGTGCATTGTGCTTTACATTTTTGACAAAAGTAATGGGCAATTACCAAATACATTTACAGATATTTATAAAAATTTAGTTTTAATTCAGTTAAGACGACACCAAGCTAGGAATTCGCATGGTAGTTCATCCATTAACACTCTAAATGACTTGCCTGAAGAAGTTGATGAAATGCTACTACGGCTGAGTAAAATGGCATATTACTGTTTACAAAATAATGTAACCTTAACTTTCGATGAAGCAAGGATAAGACAATATTGTTTTAGTTCAAGTGATGAGAACCTAGATGGTTTTGATGGGATGGGGTTATTGCAAGTAACCAATCACAGACACTTTGAGTCTTATAGCAAAACATATGAATTTATTCATCGCACTCTTCAAGAGCTCTTGGCTGCTTGGTATTTATCTTGTCAACCTAAATCATTTCAGCTAAAACAGCTACAAAGTATTTTCAACCAGAAAGAATTGGAAATGGTTTGGATATTCTATGCAGGATTAACAAAATTTATAAATGCATCTTTTAAAGATATACTTTCAGCAAATCGTGTGCTTAGGATTAAATTGTTAGGCTACAAGATAGTTAACGTGTTCGTGTTGAGTTTTGCAAGTAAATTATTTCTTAGCTATAAATTTCGAGGTACATGTATGTGCAAAGCAATTGAAAGACATTATGGAGGAATACATTATTCTTCTGGGGTGTCTCATTACATTTCAGGAGAATTCCAGTGTATATTAATAGAAGCAGTTATGGAGGCACAAAATCCTGAACTTTGTAGAAACATCTGTGACAGTTACCTGTTTTATGGAGATACATGCTGGTTTTCCGTTCCGGATTCTGCTGCAACACCTCAAATATTATCTGCACTATCTTACTGCATTGCACACAGTGGAAAGAAGTGGATCGTTCAGTGTAAAATGTTGGATTCCTCCCAGGCAGACAATTTGCTTAAGTATTTAGTTTGTGAAAAAGCACCCAGCAACAAGTGTGGTAAATGTGTTGCATGTAAAATCAACCCTAAAGGAAGCATATATGTCCTTGATATTAACAGCAGCCACAACCAAGTAGATGGCTCCCTGAAACTACTTCAACCTCAAATTAACCTTCAATGGCTTATACTGTCATTTTGTACGTCTGTCAATGATGAGTTTGTACTAGAACTTGCAGAAGCATTAGCAGGCAACACCACTTTAAAAAAGCTTCACCTAACTGGTTGTAATGTTACTAGTAATGGAATAAAAGTTATTTCTCACATGTTGAAGAAGAACAAAACATTATCATGGATTGGCTTGGCAGATAATATGTCTAAGTTAAATGAAAATGACATTGCATTTTTGTTAAAAGAAATACGAAATCACAATAATACAGTTAATATGATATTTATGGACAGTGTTTTTCACACATCAGAAATAGTTCAAGAACAATTGCAAATCGTTAACTATAACAGACAAGAGAGAGGGGTGGAAAAGCTAAGTCTTACTCTTCTGGATGTCTTCAAGCATCGTGACATATGTCAGAAAATTTTTTCCAAACTATCTTTCATACAAAATCAAAAGGTACGTATGGTTATGTGTACTTACCTTCTTATATGTGAGACTTGTGTTCTATCATTGTGATATGTTGCTTGGCATAATAGCTTCTTTGCACAACAGTTGGTACAATTTTTGCATCCATTTTAATGTGGTTGTAATTTTTTTTGAGATTTTTGTTTTGCTGCAAAATAACAAAAAACTGCATGCTTTTGTGAACCTTTATTGCTACATGTACAGTACATGCAATACAATTCATATAGGTTTTCTAGTTATGCATGCACAAATACACCATTGGTTTAAGAGAATGAGCAAAATTTATACAAAAGTCTCCTAAACAGGTTCCTCTTAATAAGCTTAATTCTGCATGCCATCACCAAAGCTACAGCAAACTGACACCCATAGTTGATTTCTGTCAGTGTGTCTTGAAATAAACCAACCGCGCTATTTTCAAATGTAACCCGGTAGGTGATCAGCTGGGCTACAGTGAGAGATACAGGTGTATTCAAAACATGAAATCATACAAGGACATCTATCATCACATTTACGCATCGTGTCTGCAGTATTTCTGTCTAGGGGTATGCTTTGTATAGGAAGCTGTTAGAGAAGCATGAGTGGAGCGTAATGTAGTGGTAGTAGCAGAAATACATTGTTAAATGGTAGAGTCTTAAATCCTTTAAAGGCCAGCAGTAATTTTGTTACAGTAGTTTTTATATGATGTGCATTAATAAGAATGCTATAAAATTACTCACAGTGTTGCTATTTAGTTACCTTTAAGACAATTACAGTATTTTTGAATAGCTTTGCGTAGCTTCCTTTTCATTAACAGATTCATTCTGTACATGGAGTAGTCTGCAGGTGCAACCGTCTTGTTGAGCAGTAGCTGTGCCAGACTACATAAAACTAGTTTGCAGGTTAAATGTTGTATTTTGCCTCATCAAACCATCAAATCTCTAATGTTATGCCTTTTATAAAGTTTCAGATTTGACTTAGAATAATACAGAATTCTACTCTTGCGGAGACACGTGTTCACCACCATTTTATTTTGTGTGAGATCGCATGCAAGCAAAATGTTTCTATGACTCATAGAAATTCCTAAATAGTTCGTCACTCCAGCAGTTGGTTCACCTTGAGTGAACCAAATTACAAAATTTCTTAACCATATACACAGAAAATCCTAAGCATGCACAAAATTCCTAAAGTATATACAGATGATAACAATAACATTAATTGCTGCTGTGAGGTCTTTTTTGGGATTCTCCTATTATTGTTGCAGCTTTGTGGTGTAAGGTTCGAGCTTGGGGTATTGATTCCTGTCCAACAGCAACAGCTTCTCCAGACTCATCTTGCTGTGTGTCTTCCTCTTCATATGCTCCTGTGTCGTTAATATTCAACTTGATTGGATTTAAATGTTTAATGCTGCAACGAAGCATGTGAGGCTTATCTGAGTTCACAGTTTTTACTACTGCTGCTCTACTTGCATCATCTCTTCCCATTAGTAGCTAGCTCAGTAATAATATCCAGTTTCCAAAATGCTTGCTTGGTGAAATCATCATACAGCACTACAACATTTTCTGATTTAGCTAGTTTCTCAGAAAACTTGTTAAACGTAGAGTGTGTTTCATGAAGATTCAGCAAAACTTGCTGTCTAGTGAATTTGCTAAGTAGAGTACAATGATATTTTACCCTTAATTCTAATCAAAGATTCATTAGTGCTGAATATCTTCCAATATTAGGAATATTAGCAACTCTTTGTCCATAAACACATGTATCAAGTGGGATGGCGATAGAGTACAACTGACCCCTTCAGAATCACCAAAGAAGTAGGTGAGTGATCTAGAATTCAAGACTGCTTTAACTTCTATCAATAAGGTGCTCAACTTATTATGGTTCATCTAGCACTTCCTGAGACAACATTTTACTGAACATACCATACGTTCCCAGATACCACCCCACCGTGGTGCCCGTTCAACTATGAACTTCAAAGTGACTTTATTACTAGTAAGATATCTTGTAACCTCTGGCAAGTGGATCATTTTCTCCGCCTTAAACGTCTTGGCATTGTCAGATTATATAGTTGATGGCAACCTTGTTCCAACAAACTGTCAAAAGGCCAGTAGAAATGAATCAGCTGACAGTAAATCAGTGAGCTACAAATGTATTGCCCTGGTTGTGACACATGTAAATAAACAGATATACACTTTGGTCGCCATGTTAACGCTCTCAGTGTGAGCATTAAATAGACCAGCAAAGTCAATTCCAAAGTGTGTAAAAGGTGGATTGTTAGACACTCATTCTGCTGTCAGTTCAGCCACATAAAATGGCAATCCTTCACATTTCAAACACATGACAAACATCTTCAGCGATATTGTCACTGTATGTTTACCCCTGAGTATCCAGTAATTCTCACAGAGTAGAGTAAGAATGTCATTAACTCCACTGTATTTAGATTTCTGATTCTGATGATACTGTAGAATAAGTAATTCAACAAATGGATGATCGTGAGGCAGAGAAATCGGATTCTTGCTGCCTAGAGACAATGTGGAGTTGTTCAGCCTTCCACAGCACTTCAAAATACCTTGATCAAGGAACAAGCCACACTGTTTAACATAAATTGGACCGCCAACGGTCTTATCACTGGACAGATACTTAATTTCTGTACGAAAGGACTCATCCTGAATTGCCTTGATCCAGTACACCTCAGCTTCATTTACCTCTTCAGTAGTACATAGGTGAAGAACATTTTTGACCTCATTTCAACACATCAGAAGGGAATTGGAACTGCTCCTGTTCTTCATAAGACGCTTAACAAAGTGAATCATATAGACCGTAGTCTTCAACAATTTGTATAAACTACTAAAGTGTTGGCAGTCAATATTCTCTAGAAGCTTGTAAGGAGTTGTTCGAACAGCAAAGGTCTGGGAGACCACAGGTGCATCTCTAACGAGTTCTGTACAAGCCTCCTCACTGACACTGAAATCATTTGCATATGGCCACTCTGACTTTGGCCCCGGGGAACACAAAAACTCTGGCCCTTTCCACCAAGCTTGATTATTGCTTAGTTCGTTTCCATTCAATCCTCGAAAGGCCATATCTGCAGGGTTGAGTGAGCCTGGGCAATGTCTCAAATCCTCATTAGCAGAGTATTGCCTGATTTCATTGACCTTGTGATTGACATATTGTCTCCATGGCTTATGATTGTGAATCCAGTATAGAACAACCGTTGAGTCACTACAATAGTGTTGTCATTGTAGGTGAGAATTTGAGTGAATCCTCAAGTGTGCTGACCAATCAAGTTAGTATCAATGCAGCCAGTAGTTCAAGCCTGGAAATAGTCTGTATCTTCATTGGAGCAACACGAGTTTTCGATGCCACTATGGTTGATGAGATACTTCCATCCTCGAAAACAGTTCTAAAATAAATTACAGCTCCATATGGTTGTGCTGAGGCATCACTAAACCCATGTAGTTCAAATGATATTGCTAGAAGAGAACCCTTGAAATAGCATCGTGGTACCTTGAGTTTCTGAAGACAGCTTAATTCAGCAATCAGTGACTTCCATTCAGTCAGGGTGTATCTACCTCTTGGGGTGGACCATCCCACAAAGATCCAAACATACTGTAAGCTTCAATCTAATTACGGATGGGCTAACCAAACCCAACAGGTCAAATATTAGGCTAGCGCTTACTTTGAGCACGGATTGTTTAGTTAATGGAAGGTGATTCACATAACCCGACAGTTCAGAAAGGTCCACAAGAAGTTCATCTGATGCCTGATCCCAAAACTCCCAGCAGTTTGCTGTAGTTTTCTTCCTTGCTGTTGCCAGCCATACTAATAAGAGATTGGGTGTAAGAACATTTTTCTTCAGCCACAAATGGATTGCTATGGTTGGTAGACTTGTCTTGAGGGTCATCCATTTCCTTGATTCAATGTAAAAGTTGAGGGGAATTAGTGGTTATAGTAATTTTTGTTGTACATATGTAACAAAAAATTGAAATTTTCAACATGAGTAGAGATCAAAGTAATAAAAAGTGCTGAAACAAGTGAAATTATCTACCACTTGAAGCCATGCTAGAACACACATAATCCCTACTTCATGCCATTGCATACAGAATCTCGCCAACTAAAGTAGGGATTATGTTTGTTCTAGCATGGCTTCAGGTGGTAGATAGCTAATCTCAATTATTTCAAGCATGTGTTCTAGCATGGCTTCAGGTGGTAAATCTCACTTGTTTTTGTACTTTGTATTACTTTAATCTCTACTCATGTTGAAAATTCTGAATTTGTGATCCAGTCTGCAAAAGGATCTTATCACCTATTTGTACATTTCAAGTAGTGGTGGTTTAAACTTTATGAATGAGTATATCTCACCAATGGCTAAAGTCTCGCCCACCAATTTGCACGCAATATACACTAATTCCTTGCCTTTAAGACCATGCAGAGTACAAGTAGCTAGTACAAAGTTTCCTGCTATTTTAAATAGGGTTTTTCATGGTGGTGGAAGTATCAAGCAAGCTTTAATCAGGGTGGTGGGGAGGGCTCTGGGTTTATTTCAAAATTCAAGAGAAAGCCATAAGGGAGCATCAGGCTGAGTTACAAGCCCCCAGTGGCTCAAAAGTAGCTAAAACTAGAGGAATGTATGGCACAGCCTCTTAGCCAACTCCACAGAGACATCCAGCTTGTTCCACCGTCCAAACTTTAACCAGAGCTCTATGAAGACCTCAAACCACCTGCATGGACTGCCACAGGCTTTGGGAAAAGCAGCTTTTAAAAGCCGATAGCTCTACTTTGAGTGTGGACATCAGTAGTTTAAGTGTTTACAGCAAAATCTCAGCTTCACTTTGATGGGCAATAAGACCGGTTTTGCCAGACCTGGTTGCATTTTTTTTGTTACACATATTGTGATAAATGGTTTTGATTATCAATACTTATCGAGATACATATAGTTTTTTTCATTATCACACAACCCTATTTTACACCCAAGTCAATGTCATGGATGTGGCCAGATCCTAGAGTGGTTGTTAGTGGCCAGATCCTAGAATGGTTGTTAGTGGCCAGCACTGACCAGTACTCAAATAAACTAACCACCACTATAAATCATCAACTAGATCTATGTAATTTTGCCACAAATAAAAGCATTTAGTGTTTTAATAGTAACTTAAAATATTCATTATTCCCTCATACAGTATTTCCACTACCCTTGGTACATCCTTGAGACTGCATGCTATTTTTAGCTGCAATAGCAGCTGAAAAACAGAAATAAAAAAACTGACACTTTGAGAAATCTACACCTTTGATTCTTTGTCGTATGTGTTGGATCCAAATCATTTGATGTGTAACTTTACTCGGCTAATGTATCTTCTTAGAGTGTCTAATATAAGGCTTGTAGACCTTGTAGCTGCAGTGTGTATCACACGATAACATTTTTATAACAATGACAAAATTCATGAAAATGTATTTAGCAAATGTACCTGCATGAATGCTGAAATAAAAATATTGCTATATAACCTCATTATGTGATATAATTAATAAATGTATCTTTGTGCATGAATTTATATAATTATATGATTAATGTGTGTGATCATGGAATTATGTTTTGTTTTATTCTATTTTATCAGTTGCCACTAAGTATCTCCGGAGACATTCAGTCGTCTGGAGAAAGACAAAGAATTTTCTTTGGTGCATATCCCATAAGAATTGCATGCCCTGAATGTAACGAAGAAATGGACACTAAAGTTGCTCACAAGATTGGCTCCTTTACATGGGTGTTGATTTTGATATTGGTGTTGACTTTTTTGTTGCCGTAAGTGATTTTCATTAATTATACGCTAAGTGAGAATGCAACTTTCACATTACAGGCTTGTGCCCTGTGTTCTGTGTATCAACCAGACCAAGGATGTATCTCACTCATGCTCAAAGTGTAATGCTCTCCTTGGAGTCTATCAGAAACTTTAAGGAGATCTATATAATTGTTACTGACAACAAAACACTTAGTGCATAAATGATTACAGCTGCTAGCCTTTTGTTATAGGTTATGAAATATTCATTTTTGATAGCTACATATTTATAATATATTTAGATGATAACCATGCAGTGCCTAAAACACACAGACATTATTTCTTAGTTTTAATTTTTTTTTGTTGTAGCCAAATTGTAGCTAAATGTATTATTTTCAAATGTTTACGTGTTGTCGAGAAACTGGAGTATACAGCAACTGAGAAGATTATCAAGCGACATCTGAGAGAAGCATCATTTGATGTCAAACATATTAGTGATCCTCTCTACTTTCTGGACCCAGCCAGTAAGACATACTATACATTCCTCTAACTGAAGAAGTCTACAAGAAGATTTGTGACAAGGAGTACAAATTTTAGATTGTAGCTATTAGAGCTAACTGTTTTTCTAGATTTAATAATTTAATGATGGCACTTTTGTGTTTGAACTTACCCTGTGGTAGCTATACAGGGAGTATGTTGTTCACAATTAGTGCAAGGGAATTGGTAGGGAATGACCCTGTACAGCTGACCTTACTGCCTTAAAACAGTACTGTTTGGACATCATGCCTGCTTTTGTGGTGGTATCATTACTGTATTTTACATTAACTTATCTAAACTGGTGGATTTTGGAGTTGTGCATACACTGTGCCACACTGAAGTGAATAGCTGGACTACAGGTGTATTAAACGTTCCTTGATTTCTGCACAGGTACAGTAAGAATGTTTCCATCATGCTTATAAATGTAGAACATTTTTCAAATTCCAGACATTACATAACAACAGACTGCATCTAATTCCTACCCATGCACCATAACTGTGTTAGTATTTATTCACAGTGGGGGTGGGGTGGTCACAGGAAGTGACACCAACTGGCACACTGGCAGAAGTGACTCCATGGTGTGTGAAGCATGAGCTTTCCGGGGGAAAATTAATGTTCCGATATTGAGTTTGGTGGCAATTTTGACTGAATTTTGCTGATAGTTCAACACTGGAAGTATGAATGCTAATAGTATAGCTACTGAGCTAGAAAACAGAATTAGCTAGTATAGGTAGCCGTTTTGTAAATGTTTATGAAAATTCTGTACTGGAAACATGGATGCTACTTAGCTGATAAATGTGGTCTATAAGCTCTCTTAAGGAAATTTTGAAAAGTTGGCCTATTGAGAATGATTTTGGTGATAATTTTGGCTGAAATTAAGTTGTTTAATGTTCAAATATTAGCTACTGAGCTACAAAACAGAATTAGCATAAGGTAAAGGCTATACTTCTTGCAGATTAGAATATTCTAATAATAAAAGCAAACACAAAAATCAGCTAGTTGTATATACATGTGAAGGGAAGAGTAGCTAAAGATTGATGTCACCACATTTTTGAATATCCTAATAAAACATTCACAGTTGTATCAAATACTCTAATAGAGCAATCACTATACAATTTTTCAACAGCATAATTATTTTGGCACACAACTGAGCGTAGTTGGAACATAACAGGGAAATCTTGGAGCATTGCTCAAAAGCATAATAGGCAATTTCAAAAGCATAATAGGCTCAGGTCTATTCTAAAGTGATTCGCTGGAATTTGTGCATTGTTGTGTAGTCTACTAGGTATAGTTTGTACATTAAAGGTTAGCTAATTGATGTCTAGACAACTGTGAAAAAAGGAGGAAAGGGTTGATTACTGCTTGCCTATTACAGGGGCTAACTACATAGTGCGATGTGCATGGATCGACTTTAAAAGGATAAAGCCTCTTTGTGACCTGTCTGGTATATGCATCACTGTTCCGTACAGCTCTCAAATCCACAGTGATTGCACTGTGCTCCTACAATTTTAATGTAAAAACAAGTAATGTAAGTACTTTAAAGTAGTGTAGCTTTATTTGCAGCTAGTAGCTGGGTCCAGGTGATATAACAATGTCCATGCGATGGTGTCTGTAGAATGACTAGTTACTCTACATGTAATGTCATAGCTAAACTGGTGCTGGGGGGCTTTCCCTTGCTACGTGCACAGTGTAAAGTTAGCACTAGTAGGTGTTACAGTCAATTTCAGGTTGCTTGCAAAATGCAAATGAACAATTCACACACGTGAATTGCAAACATGATCATGTGAATGCTACTCGCAACATTTAAATGTGCTGAATAACTAGCTCAGTACTCCCCTGGCATTGTCTAACAATATGAGATAGCGAGTAAGTTGGTTGTGTTATTAAAAAGAGCTTAATTGGTTGTAAAGAAATAGCTCACATGTGTGAATACCATGTGTATTGAAAAGTTTAACTGTGGGTTTTAGTTATTAGAAGCAATTGAATTATTTACATTTTTTCATTCAGACAATCAAATTGTAAATTCTAGCATTTGTTTAAGCACTACTGAAGTCACACATACACTATATACACACATCCACACACAAGGTGCACACACACACACACACACACACACACACACACACACACACACACACACACACACACACACACACACACACACACACACACACACACACACACACACACACACACACACACACACACACACACACACACACACACACACACACACACACACACACACACACACACACACACACACACACACACACACACACACACACACACACACACACACTGTTAAACCAGTTGACAAGCAACACAGTGTCAGACTAGCCTATAGCAATGGACTACGTACACACATTTGGGAAGAGTTTAAGGAACGCTTTCAAATTACACAAATTGGTGAATTCTATGGTGTTACAGAAGGCAATTGCGGTTTAGGAAACATCACTGGTAAAGTTGGATCTGTTGGATTAGTCCCAGCAGCCTATCCTTTAAAGATTGTACGTATTGATCTAGATACTAATGAACCAATAAGAAATTCATCAGGTTTTTGTGAAGTAGTTGATTACAATGATCCAGGAGAGCTTATTGGGAATATTATCTCCTTAGAGAATACACTGGTTACAAAGGACTCTCAAATCAGACACAAATTAAAGTGTTAATACATGTGTTCACCAGAGGGTCCACTTTTCCGTTCTGGTGATATCGTGAAAATGGATGACTTAGGATATGTTTATTTTACTGACAGGACTGGAGATACGTTCCGCTGGTGTGGTGAGAACATGTCAACAACAGAAGTAGAGAACACCACTGCTAAAGTGTACAAGAATCTCCAAGTGGCTTGTTATGGTGTTGAGGTACCTGGGGCAGAGGGTCGTGCTGGTATGATAGCCATTGTACAACAAGATGGCATTGATATGGATGAGTTATCAAGGGAACTACAACAACGATTACCAACTTATGCCATTCCATTGTTTGTACGTGTTGTGGAGAAGCTGGAGTATACAGCAACTGAGAAGATTATCAAGCGACATCTGAGAGAAGAGTCATTTGACATCAAACATATTAGTGATCCTCTCTACTTTCTGGACCCAGCCAGTAAGACATACATTCCTCTAACTGAAGGAGTCTACAAGAAGATTTGTGACAAGGAGTACAGATTTTAGTTGGCAGCTGTTAGGCCTAAGCCGCATAACTGCTTTTGTAGTTATTTAATTTTTAATGATGGCACCTGAACTCACCTGCTTCCTTGTGGTAGCTACAGTCATAGATTGTTAGTGTGCTCACAAATTTCACGTGTACATTAGCTAGGGGCCAGGATTTCTGAATTGATATGCCATGATCCTGTATGGGCCTTGTAGTATGGTAAATATGCTATACTGCTACTTGTATGGTAGTATGTTGTGCATATCACACTGAGGAGACAGGGATTACAGGTATAATGTTCCTAAGTTTCTATTGCATAGTTCGAATTTCTTTACTGTGTGCAAAATGTTAGGTTAGCAGAGGTGGATTCCAGAAACCTCTTCCAAGATTTATTTATTTTATTAAAGCTTTACAGCACTAGTGCTGAAGGTCTGTAGGACACCTGGTCCTACAGCCTGCTCAAAGACATTACATACAAAGACATTAGCTACATAAGGTGTGTTTGAAAAGTTGCAGAAAGGAGAAAAATCCATGACTGGACCTAGGTAGCCTCGAACCTGCAGCCATCCGATTTACGCTCGAATTTAGCTGGTGGACTTGCAGCAGGAACACCAGACTATCTTAATTTGCATGGATATTCTAATAAAACAGTCCAAACTACTCTACTGAATAGAACATTCATAATGGAATACAATTTTAAAAATTGGTTACTGAAGATTAAGGATAAAGAATAATTAATAATTTAGCAGCTATTGGCTTTTTTCAATTGAATATTTTGGATAATTATGCATACTACAGCCAAAAACCATATTTGATCATGACATTGAGGACTTAGACAATCAATAATATTCCTTGTCTCCTGTCACCTTATTAAGATCAGGTAGTGAGGGCGGGTGGTTAATAGAATTATCAGCTAACTAGTTTCAAAGAACAGACTATCTATAATGGCCATGGAGGTTTCAAAGGATTGTAAATATATTGAGATGACAACAATAAGTGAGGACAGGGATGATTGTAGATAATGTCCAAGAACACTTATTTCAATGGTATCAGGGAGTTCCTATTCTCCAGTTCAGATATGCGTAATCTGTAAGTCTTCCTTGGTCTGCTTTTAATCTCTTGCAGATTCCAAATGTTGGATGGAGTCTAAAGGACACATCAACTCCAATAGAACAACAGAACTGTATGTATTAGTAGATTCATTGCAAATCACAATGTCAGAATGGTAAGGAGTTGTGATAAGTGATGGAGGGATGGTTGCCTGAGGAGACGCACTAGCATACATTCCTGGTAAATCAGCATAAATATGCAACACAAAGCTTGATCATGTCTGTAAGTAAAATGGCCTTAAGATAGAGCAACAGGGTAAAACATGGGCTGTGATGGGACGTGTATAACCACAGAGAGAACACTTCACATCACACTGAATATGCCATTGCTGCAGATTTACTGGTGTGAGAAGGCAGTTTGCAGGATAAAGGAAAGGTGACCAGGATGACACCCCAACAAAAGTCTGTTCCAAGTTTTACAGCAGGATTCCAAACACACAGGTTTACACTGAACAGACAGAGTGTCCAAATAATCATCATACCTTGAGCACTCATCAGCCACTAGCATGCAGCTTCTTTGACAGCAGATAAAGAGGGTGAGGTATTGGAAAAGATGACAACTGCAAACAAGCCTTAGATTAAAGTTGATAATCAGATGCTTGGGTCTGTATAAGCATCCCCCAGATGAACCAGCAATTAACTGCTGGAGTTCGGGGTCTCCAGATGTGCTGATGCAAGATAGGAGGCTTAGCTTAGCCTCTCTGAACGCTACTGAAATACTTGGACAGCAGACACCAGGATAATAGAGAATGGCCTGAGTGGCACATCTAGGAAGTCCCAGCCTCTTCTTAAGGTAGTGGGTGGCTAAATTCTCCAACTTACTAATAGCAGAACTTGGCATCCACAGACAAATGAAAATGTAATAGCAAAACAATACAGTTTCTGTACAGCCATAGCTTATATTCACCACGGATTGGCAGCAAGTTTGTAGCTGATATAAGAGCAGAGACAGTGAGTTAATCATTTTCTTGTCTGCAGCAGCAACTTTAGTGGCACCTCCAATAATTCCCCCAAAAATGTAGTGCCACCTTCAGTGATCAACTTAGTTCAGCCTCCAGACAGTTGAACTCCTTCTTCCCTATGACTGTGGCCATCAAATAAATAGGAGACACATTTGGAAGGCTTAAAAGACAGTTCCAGATCTGCAGCTTTTTGATCGATTTGCTGCAACACATGTACAGATACATGTACTTCTAGGGAATCTGATATCAATGTCGCATCATCTGCATAAGCCTTGACTGCATGTTCCATGAAAGAATGGATAAAAACAAGTATAAGGAAATTTAAGTTTGATTAAGGATCATAGAAAAAAGGTAGGGAAACAAGGGAGGTCACCTATACGCCTGCAGATATACTAGTGAACATTTAATCCCTAATTTAGTCATGGGTATAGTGATTAAATGTTCACTAGTATATCTGCAGGTGTAGGCGACCTCCCTTGTTTCCCTACTTTTTTCTATGATCCCTTATCGAACTTAAAATTCCTAATTTTTCGTTAATTTAACTCTTCAGTTGCCTAGAGACTAAAGATTGTTCCAATCTTTAAATCAGGTGAGTCCACCTCAGTAAATCAGGTGAGCCCATGCAATTTCTCTACTCAGTAATACTTCTAAAGTTCTGGAATGAACAAAATGGTTGATCATGTTTCAACTTTTATCAACCCTGCTCAGTTTGGATTTATGCACAATTGGTCCACTACTCAACAGCTACTTTTATTTTTACATCTTCTCGTTACTAATTTGATGCTGTTTACTTAGATATCAGTAAGGCATTTGATTCAGTTTCCCATTCTTATCTACTGTCCAAACTTCATAACTTTAGCATTTCAGGTAGCTTGTGGCTTTGGCTTCCAGCCTACCTTAGTACCAGATTCCAGTTCGTTTCTATTAATAACTGTCATTCCAATCTTTTATCTGTTGAATCTGGGATACCCCATGGGCAGTCTCCTTTGTCCACTTCTCTTTATCATGTTTATAAATGATCTACCTATTTCCATTACTGACAGTAAATTCAGGCACATTAGGACACCTCCTGGCAAACAACTATTACAACGTGACCTTGATAACCTTCTAACATCTTCTAATTTACATTTTATTAACTCATCTAAAAAGTTGCCCATTTATCTTTTAATTGAAAGTTTCTTACTTCATATACTATTAGTGGTAGCATAATCATTACTAAACAATCACATAAAAATCTTGAAGTTACGCTAAGTGATAATCCTGAATGGAAAACTCATCATGATATTATTTTAATAAGATATTGGATCTTGTACAAAGAACCTTCAGTTCATCTATACCACCACTGACTAAAGTTAAGTTATATGTATCTCTAATCAGGTCTCAACTCATGTACTGCTCCCCTATCTGGCATCCGTATTTAGTGAAAGACATCGATAACCTAGAACATATTCAGAGACAAGCCACAAAGTATATTCTGAATGATTACATTTCTGACTAGACTTCTCAAACTAGAGCTTCTCCCATTAATGTACACCTTTGAGCTTTCAGACATCATGTTTTTCATCAAATCTATTAAAAATCCAACCAATATTCATCATTTCATTTCCTTTTCTACCAGGAGGCTTCAAATTACATCATAATGCATCATTGGCCTTCTACCACTAACAAGGCCACTTCTGTTTCCTGTCCACCACCCGCATCTGGTTACTGTCAGCTCTAAATACTCCATTATACCATTTTTTCCATTATTTTCTGGTTATAATGGAATAACAGAAATGGACCGCCTACTCACATGCACATATGCCTGAGTCCAGGACGAGGAACAGAGAATTTATTTTGAGTGGCCTAAGCAACAACACTTTCATTTCATAATGATCTGTTGCTTATGGAATGCCCTTCCATTAATCGACGACACTATCAGGAATAGAGTTAAGTCACATTTCTGGGATCATTTCACTCATAACTTTGACCCCCTCAATCCTAATACATTGCACTACCTCTGTCCCTGTAGTTGGCGTGTTACTGATTATTTCTCTATTAATACACACTGTTATAGACAATTTATCATGTGATCTTTTTCTTCACTTTATAATCACCATTTGTGGCTGTAGTTACAAGCCTACAGACCTTTAGTACACCATATGCATTGCCATACTTGTACTTGTGTGTGTTGTGCATGTGTGCATGTACTAATAATTTATGGCGATGCCAGAACACGGCAAATAGGTGCTTCCAAAACACCACTTACTATGTATTTTATTAGTTAATTCTGTGAAAGAATCATGAAGAAACTAGAAATCAGTTACAAATAATTTAGAACCCCAAATGGAGTTCACATTGTTCTAAATATTGGACTTTACATGGATGGAAATGTCAATTGTGGTTTTCAGTAATCATTTGCATTCATCGAACATATAATCCAACTATGCTGAACATCTGCCAAGCAAGATAAGTGTGTGTGTGGTGAGATTAATTGTTGGGTCTTCCCTACATGTTTCTATCCTTGAAATCCCTGTGAAGATCAAGATGGCTATAGAACAGTCATTTTCTCTAAAACCAAACAGCAGGCTTTGACAGCAAAAGTACAAAAAATGTAAAAGTGTGTGTGGTGTTTGTTAGTACAATTTTCTTGTGTTGTTTCAGCTCTCACTTGCTGACTTAGCTATAGCTATACTGCATGTGATGAATTATTCTAATTGACAAATCAAAGGTGGTGCCCAACAAGCTGCTAACTATGCTTGCAATGGTGTTGAAGCTAACAACTTGTGCTGAAGCCTTAGGAATAGCTACTATGAGAAATGAGAATGTTAATACACAGCACATTTTAATTCCAGTCCACTAGCTGTGGTATCCAAACACACCTTCATTATAAACAATGATTACAATGATATAGCTATGTCCCTCTGATCAAGAGTTAATGGTGCATGTGATGAAAGTAAGTAATGCGTTGCAGTATAAACAATCAACATGTTCATGGTGAAGCAGTATGTGAACTCTCATCATGCATCACTTCGAGCATCTCTTATAGTACTAGCTATGATGTGGTCTACCTGTAATTTGATCCTAATAGATTATAATAGTACAGATACAGCTGCCCTATGTATTTCATTACAAATTATAGCCCAAGATGTAGAATGACATGCAGCTGTTCAGAATCACATACTGATGTGTTTATGAATATACATCACAGTATTAAAAATGTGTAAAGCCCTACACACTGCCGGTCTGATTGTGTTCTTAAATGTTATTGAGATAGATGGCATTCCATTGTATTGCATTAGTAACTAGGTGAATGGTTACACTGAAGGAGAGTAAGTTTTATAGCAATTTATTGCAGTTTACAGAAATACATATTCTCAAGTTTGCAACTATACTGTAACTATACTATAACAGGAAGCCAAAATATATAATTTAATTTGAGACAACTGAAATAACTATATGTACCAGACATACTTTAAGCATTTCAAATTTAAATCAACACATGCAGCATGACATACAACTGTATATGTGTGACCGGATTTGCAAATAGGCACACATTTTACATGTTAACAGATAAAATGTTATAACAGTTGACTACTTTTACTGATCAAGTTGTTCTTTGTATCAAGATGCAGCCAGTTATAATGTACAGCATCAATCATCAAAAACTTCAGATAATTTTGTGTAATGATTAAAAGTTATGAAGTTTCAAAATTTAAAAACTGGGTCAAATTTTGTGCATAAAAGGTACCCTTTTGCAAATGCGATCGCTTATATGTTACATACCAGTCAGTATCTCACAAAATCAAGTTTATGACAGCCCAGAATTACAAGTACACAGGAGCACAGCAAGGGCAGATTTAGGGGGGGTGCTTGGGGCGCTGAAGCACCCCCCCCCCCCTCCAAAATCTTACAATGAGCAAGCTAGGAAGCTTTTAGAAGCTGTACTACAGGTACAGCTGCATTTTATACACATGTATGGGAAATGAAAAGATGGAAAGAACAAGGGGAATAGTAATCTTATCCAAGAATTACTAAAAGGGGTTCAAAATTATACTTTTGGAGTAAATCTTACCTTAGAAGTTGCTAAATCCGAAATACTCTAATAGAACAGTCAACTACTCTAATAGAACATCCAACATTAAAACTATAATTTTAAGAAGTTACCAGAGTGTAAGCTGAAATTAAACCTATCTTCTTCTAGACCTGTGCACTGCTACCCTCACCATTGTACCAAACATCCTGCCAGATACCAATCACTTCAGGTAAAAAATTTATACCTTTAATGTACTATAAATTGTATAAAACATCATGAATTGAAAATCTATTCTGAAAATAACCTTTTCTGTCAAATAGTTTAAGTTTTTTAGGCTCTGTTACAAACTTGATTCTTGGGTTGGAATGCTTCTCTTGCAAGTAAAGCAGTAGTCTTATATAATAATGAATTTCTTAGCTTTTATAAAGTCCACAAGGCGGCAACATCTGAGAACTGTTCGTTTTTGTTTCCCTTGCTTGATCAAATCCCATGCTACATTTGTATAAATCTACCAGCTTTGGAGTTTGCACTATCAAATCCCTTGAAGCTCAACTTTAAGCTTAAATGATACTGCAGCATTTATGTTGTCATGATCATTGTGCGCTAAAAAGGGGTTAGTTGTGGCCAAAAACTATTGTATTTGTAGACTATATTTGTAAAACAATTATAATGATGGATGGATCCATCATTTTAATATTTAGATTGAAATAGCAACCTGCACTTCAGAACAGTGGCTGCATATGAAGTAGATCCAATCCTGTGTTTTAAATATGTGACCGGACCTGCAAAAACAGGGCATGTGGACACAAACTGCACCTGTCACTTTACAGGTCATATCTTAGAACTGGAACGGAATATTTGCAATCTGTAACTTGTATCATAAAGCCAACGATATAGCATTGTCATAGCACAATGGTACAAAAAAGTATGAATGATAAAAGTTTGGAAAAGTAGGCAAAAATCATGTGCCCACTTGCCCTATTTTTGCAGGCCCAGTCACACATTCTCTTTGACCTTACATTCAATTAACTATACTGTCTATACACTCTTTATTCTCTTTGACAAGCCACTATTAGTGCTGAAACGAGTAGCAATTTTTACTATTCGAATAGTTGTTAACAAATAACCGAATATTCGATTATTCTTTAAGCTTATACTCCTATTGAATAAGTACCGAAACCTTTTGTGAGGGAGCAAGGTAAAGCCTAAGAGCTATTTCTATACTTTCTAAAATTGAATTTGTATATCATAGATACATCACTTCATTCACAATCTTAAGTTTCAAGGCTGGCTTTTCCATCTGAATAAAATGTACAAAGTGCTAATGATTATTCAAATAGTGTGTTAATGAATTGAATAGTGTCATGCTGACCGAATAGTCAAATAACCGAATAATCGTTTCAGCACTAGCCACTATTATACATTTTCAAATCCAATAACAAGAAACAGTGTATATAGTTCTTAAAATTACTTCCAACTGAAATTAAAATTACTTCCACCTAAACTCATTTATCTTGTACCCACATTTGGTTAAAAATAGCTTCTAGATACAATCTTGTGATAGCCATTTTCCAAAAATTTCCAAGGGGTCCGGTAGTATATATGCCACCAGATCTAGAGCCCCTCTAGCTGGAGAATTATATACAGCTGAGTGCACACGCACTCCATACATTGGTGAGTCAGTCTACTTGCCCTCTCCACTCCCACTTACCCTCTCTACTATACTGTTTGGACAGCTAGTGTAGTTTGAGCCATGATACTGTAAATTATGCTATACTTCAAAACACTAAATTTGATCCTGTGCAGCTGCCAATACCCATATGTTTCCACTACTAGTTCTTTAAGATGTTAGTCTAAGATTGAATTTTAGCTACATGGCTGCACCCTTTAGTTATATTGACAAGCTGTAGAGGAATAATGGTATCACATAAACAAAGTGACATCATTTTCACTCAAAATTACTACCAAATTCAATCTCAATAGGCCAAATTTGCAAAATTTTCCTGTGGGGGTATGCCCTCAGACCCCCCTAGATAGAGCATGCTCCGCATGCTGAGTGTGCTTCTCACACTAGTTGTATCAACTATCTTGCTACATATATAAATGTCCATGTTAGCACCCTCCCTTCTGAAATCCGGCCTAGACCCGCCCTTGCACAGTAGTGATATAACACTTCTTATTGTTATACTGCGATTTAATATCGTACACTACTCCAGCTTGTTTCAGTACTTTTTATCGATGTGCTATGGTTCCTACTCTAGTTGAAAATTCCAAATTTTTCTGAGTACTTGTTTGTTAACTTTAAATATTATTATTATGACTGGTGAACCCACGCATACCACATCTGAAATAGTGCCGCACGCCTCAGCTATATCAATTATTGTCTGAAAAATATATTACGCTTTGTTGTCAGCTATGTTCAATCCGTTATACAGCATTTCGGATCTAGAACTGCTCGAAAAGCACCAGGGTCCCAAAGCACCTCTGCAATCCAAGGAAATGGTGCCGCGAGCCCCAGTTATATCAATTATCATCTGAAAGGTGAAGTGTCCATTACACTTTGTTGTGGCTGTGTTCAACCCGTTACACGGCAGTACGAATCGAAAACTGTTCGAAAATCACCTCTGCAATCAAAACAGCCACTATGAAAAATACGGACGATTTCCGTTACGAAGGGAAGCCATCACGTGCTATTGCCAAATAGGCACTTTTCACTGTCAGCAAAGATGAATGGGACACAAAGGAGGACACTGGTAAGTCCATGAAGAATGCATTGTACGTACTACGGTATGCCAAAAGGCACCTCTCGGGCCAAAGCGACGTCGAACAGTGAAAAAAAATCAAGTCCGTAGCCTTAGCCGTTGTTGAGTTACGCTAGCTTGTCTGAAGGTATTATAAGTCAGTCGGTCAGTAGAAAATTCCGTTAAATAAATTACTTTAAAAATTCCATAGCAAATTGTTGAAAGCGTTTCGGGTCGATCTGAAAGCTTCTTTTGGGCTTTGTTTTACCTAACCAACAATGCCTCATTGTCGTCGGGTCAGGGAAAATTGAGGCTGGTTTTTGGGTGATGTTGTTTCGTGGGTCATGCCTACTCCTTTGTGGTCCCTACTATATAGTACTATTGTACATGTACAGTTTATATAGCAGCTTAATTAAGTCATGGATTTAATTTGTCATGCATATCTCGTACATGTATATACAAGCAACCCCCATTTTGCTTGAACTACTCACTGATCATGCAATAGAAGCATGCACTATGCAGGCTTAAGCATGCACTATGCAGGCTTAAGCATGTTAGAAATATAACTAGAATATCAATTACCTTACAACAGTGCATGCATTCAATTTAAATCAGCATGCATATTATGTAGCTAGCTATACACATGAATTGTCACAATTACACTGATACACCATTACAATCACAATTAAATGTGAAGTTAAAACTTTCAGCATCTCCTCAGGAAGCTGTGCCAATTCCAAGTGCAATTGTACCCATAAAAATCAGTGTAGAAAGCATCAACTTTAAATTCTTTACCAATAGGTGTTTGCAGAAAGCTTTTCAGTGCATCCAGTCTGCGTTTTCCTGAAGTGCAACACTCTTTAAATGAATTATAAATTTCATGTGGACTTTCAAGTATTGGTATGTCAAGCTTAGTATCTTCTATTACTAGATAGTCACCTGCCTTCATGAAATTGCTCAGATGTTCAGTGACCACATCATTAATATGAAAACTATTGACAACCAGCCAAGGATGTGGTAGATGCTGCTGCAGCATGGAAGATGTCAAGTACTGTTGGACCTCATCATTATTTCCTTCAATGAAATTGACTGCATCTGGCTTGTTCTGCTTTATCATATTGTTCAGTGCATGGTGCTGGTCATCAAAGGAGTAAATGGAGCAGTCGATATCCAATGACTTAGCAGTATCGGCATACCACATTGCAGAGGCTCCAGTGAATGTTCCCAGCTCAATGACCACCTTAGGCTTCAAGTGGCTGAATAGTTGGTAGTAGATGGGCAATTCGAGGCAGTTCTTGAACATAAATGTTCCGCGATACTTCGTCACATATTTTCCTAGCGATTCGTAATATGCGAACGATTCTGGAATGTCACTGTGATCTTTTCTTTCTTCGATTGACTGAAATCTGGTAGGGCTAACCAAAGCATTTGATAACTCTTCTCCTGCCTTTCGGATAAGTAGGTAATAGTCATCATCGAAAAACTCTTTCTCCGTTGAAGACGAACTAGCTTACGAGCGAGAGCATCGGCGATAGAAACTGGTTCCGCCGCTAGACGCGCTAGCAAGTTTGCACAGTAAGCTGTTCATGGTTTGTGCGCTGCATATTTTTGGAAACAAAAGGCGAAACATAATGCTCTACTACACTGGTTGAGTGCGGAGCGGAGACACCACACGACTAGCTTAGTAGTAGTAGTATAGCTCACAGTTATACATGGTTTCTCTCGCGCGTAATATTAGCTAATTACCTGCGTAGCTGCGGCACATGCACTCATGCAGCTATATATCATACATTATGAAATTCGGTGAATCATAGTGTTGAGAGCTATAGCTGGTACCACGGTAGCTAACTGATAAGTTCTATTGATCACTGCGTCTGCAACCACGTAACTAGCTATGCTTCGAAGCTTACTTAAAATTCATTATTCCACCGTCGCGTCTGCGCCAATCTCCTCTCCAGTTGGTTGGAAACTCCGCCGGTCTGCTGGCACCACTGATACACGACGTTATTATTCTATTCCGGTAGCTGATGCTGGCAAACATCTAGAAGCTGCAAACGAGAAGCTTCAGCAACTATTGAGGAGTCCAACGCGTTACCAGCCGATCGCTGAAAGGGAAGATCGAAGCGACGTCCCAATCTCATAACATTTGTCAAGGGAAGTACACATCCAATTACCGTAGAGCTATGCTCCTTAAAAATCCTCAAGAAGTAGTGATTTATCATCAACTATTCTCCCTGGTAAAGCCGCAAACAGTCATAGAGCTGGGAACATTTAGCGGAGCTAGCGCGGTGTGGTTCGCCGACACAGCCACTGCATTGGATTACGACTGTCATGTGTACACGTTGGACATTGATCCCGGATTGATCAGTGAGGAAATAAAGAAAATTAATCATAAAAATGTCACCTTTATTGAAGGAGACAGTGGAAAGATTGAAGAAGTTTTCCCACCATCCATGTTGCAGCAGCTGCCTCACCCTTGGCTAGTTGTGGAAGATGCTCATCACAATAGTATAAATGTTCTAAAGTATCTCGATAGTTTCATGACAGCTGGAGACTACATTGTTGTAGAAGATACTGACCCACGTACACCCTACAAGATTGGGATGAATGTCATGTACACAGAGGAAGAGTCACCGCAGAATGGACCAGGGAAGTTAAACATGATGAAGTCATTTCTGAAGGTGCATGGTCAACATTATCTTGTAGACAGCTTCTTTACTGATTTCTATGGTTACAATTGCACCTGGCATTGGCATTGATTCTTGAGAAGGATGCAATGAATGTAGTACTAGAACTTAGCTATGCATGTACATAATAATAGCTAGCTGCCAGTATTAAGTGTAACAGTTTGTGACTGCATGAGCAATTGTATAATTTCATGCATATATATATATATATTGTACATGCATGAAAAAGCATTTTGTTATATCAGCTACATGCATGTCCAGTCAGAAACCTATACTGAGGTAACTCATAATAAACTGTGCATGTCTACTGTTTGTATAGTCACGGTGTATGTGTGCAAAAATTAAAAGTTGAAATATGTATGCAGGCCGTTATATAATAAAGAATGATAGCTATGTATGATTATGAGTTCAGTATAATGGTGTGATGAATAAAAGCAATGTGTCACAGTATATATACAGCATGCATGTGAAACTGTAAAGTCCTACAAAATTGCTACTATGATGTGCAATTTGATCCTATTATTAGATGTTATTATGACAGACAGCTGTTCAATGTATTCCATTATCATTTTACCAGCCTATATGGCTGACTCTGAAGCTTGGTGTTTTAGCTATACACTTACCTTTTTAACCTTTTCTGCAAGAATAATATGCTGTGCCAAAAACAGCCCAGCTGTAAAAAAAGGCGAGGCCAAGAATGCACAAGTACATGTTCATGGAGTAACTACAACCAAAAGACATGATATCAAAATCTGGCCAAGAAAGCATTTACAGTATAGGCACTTTTATGCATTCATTTTCTATATACTTCACATTATCACATCCAGCTAGCTGTACATGTATGCTTGCAATATAAACAATACTACTGAGACGATAAAAGATGATTACACTGCATTGTTACCAAAATTAATTTAACTAAAAATTTACAATTGGTTTCTACTTGGCCATCTTTTTATTTTATTATACAGTGCAAAAAGATGACCAATTAGAAACCAATGGTAAATTTTTAGTTAAATTAATTTTGGTAACAATGCAGTGTAATATCTTTTATCATCTCAATAGTATTGTTTATATTGCAAGCACACATGTACAACTAGCTGGATGTGATAATGTGAAACATATAGAAAATGAATGCACAAAAGTTCCTATACTGTAAATGCTTTCTTGGCCAGATTTTGATATCATGTCTTTTGGTTGTAGTTACTCCATGAACATGTACTTGTGCATTCTTGACCTCGCCTTTTTTTACTGCTGGGCTGTTTTTGGCACAGGATATCACTACTTTTTGTTGAATGGAGAACATACAGTTACCAGTTGAAGATTGGCTATTATTATTATATAGGAGCTAGACACTGCATGCATGCATGCATAATAACGGCTTCAGTATCAGATTAGCTAACTAAATCAGTAGCAAAAGCTTCAAGTTCAGTGTTTAGAAGCGCTACTAAAAGTGACTTGCTAAGAAAACTCTTTCAAACCGTTCAAATTTCTCTCAAGAACTCACGTGATATTTTGTGTGATGTTTCACGTGAGAATAAGAACCGGGGATAGTGACAAAGTCAAGGCTACCATCTTAATGGTTCTTCCTGAAGCGGTGGGTTGCTAGTCTCTGTGCGTAACAAGTGAGGGCGAATCGGCTACAAGTTGTTGCTGAATGTATGCCTAGGAATGGACATGAAGGCGCTGAATACATTACACTATCCTCCCAGTGAATTGCCAAGTAAGTCTCAGGGGCGTACGGAGGGGGGTTTCCAGGGGTTTCAGGAAACCCCTCAGTTTGGATTTTACACAGTACTTGAAACATTAAGAAATTGACACTTCAGGTTTCCAGAATCTGGAATCTGTCATGGAACAGGACACATTTTAAACTGCTTTTATCTTAGTTAAATAATAGTTTCTAGTATGATAGCAACACTTATAGCATTGTTCTGAATTATGATTTGGTGAAAAGATCGAGATACTCTAATAGAGCAGTCAGGCAATATAAACCTCTAATATAACAGTCACTTAGCTGTAGTGGAAGTTTGAATTTTCAAAGAGCACAAAAGCGATCTCATAAACTAACAAACAACTTTTAGCGAAATTAAATGTACAGATACATTGTGTATAAAGCCCCTGATAGCCGCAGCCTTTTTACAATACGACTTCATGGTTGAAAGAAAATCGCTTCGATGGGATGCTATGACGAAGAAAATGAAAAAAAGAACGATGCACATTTGAATAAATAATTTAATTAACGCATGGTAAATGGGTGGGCGATGGAACAAACTACTCCAACAATTTGCCTGACTTTTCGTGTGGTAGTTACTCATTATATAAAGGTTACATGTCCCTGGTTTCGAGGTGGAATCTTTTAGTAAGCCTGAGATTTCGCCATGCGGATTTTAAAAGATTGCGTAATCGATGCCTCATGTAAATGACTCACAGTAGTGGTCGCGTGTTTATTTTTCTGCGGGCGTGCGCTTTGTGCTTCTTGGCCTCGCGACTCACTACCGTGAGTCTTGATTCAAATTAGAGTGTTCAGCTAAATAACAAACCTATTAGAGAGTTCACAATTGCACAATAAGGTTACAGCTGCAACTTTAATCAAGAAGGTTTCATTACATAGCTAGTATACTTCTGCAATTGCCTGTAAAACTGATCCGATAAAGCATAATACACACTGTAAAAATGGAGTGTGCTTTGCACACCAAAATAGCATCACAGTGCACATTTTGGGCACTAAAAGAATGCTGTTTTGAGGCATTCTAATTAAACAAGCAACTATAAACAATCATTTCAGTATCATCAAAAGCAATCTAAATAGCTATGTGATATCAAAGAGTGGTGGCCAAGGAAATGATTACAGTGATACTAACATCATTGCTGGCACTCTTTGATATCACGTACTAGATTGTTTTTGATGGCTACATCCATTTTCACAGCTTATAGCTGCACTCTTTTTTGTGCACATTTTATTCTATGAGCAGTGACTGTGATAGTTACAACTAGTGAATAAGCTTGAAATAAATTGGCACTTGAAAGGTTTTCATCACAAGTTAAAAGTGTAATACATACTACACATACACTTTCTGATAGCGATAATATATACAGCCATGTACATGTATAGCTACATCAAAAATTATAATGTCTTATACAAAAAATTGTCTAAAACTTCATTTACAACTATGCAAAAGTAAAGAAAACACCTATACGAAACTGATGACTAGTCAATTCTGCCTTGATATTTGCAGTACAGAGGAAGTAGTTAATGTGAGGGGGAGAGGGTCTGGGGGGCTGTGCGATTTTAGCTTTTTCAATGTCTCAAAGTTCACCAGAATTAATTTATAAGTACAATTTGAAGCATTTCAACTAAAACATCAACTTTTAAAGTCAAAAGTATGTTATTTGCAGTTAATGAAAACTCTTTTGGCAATACTGACTACATGCAGGATTAATAAACACACAGCATTTATAAGCAGTACAAAACAGCCTGTAGATACCTGGAAACACTTGGTGCAGTGGTATATAATACACTAACTCTCATGTCAGAGGTCGGTGCTTCGATTCCCACTGTATAGGCAAATTTTTTAGACTACTTTTAGGAACACATTTTTATGAACTTTTTGATTGCTCTATTAAGTATTTGAGTGTTCTATTAACTAGAGTATATTGATCTTTTTCATGTTTTTCAGCCCTACTCCATCAAGGATAATTTCGGCAAGATATCATTCCAGGGCTAAGCCCCCTAGCCCCCCAAGGGTAATAATTTATAAAGTACTTGTAATTGGTCTAGTAAATATGGTGTAACTTAATTACAGAGACTTAAATTGTATATTGCAACTGTATATAGTTCTAGATTTGCTGGTTGCTTGGCAATGCACATGTCTGCTATGCTCGCGGTTTTTTCCAGCTAGATGCTTTCAATGAAATGCTAGCACAAATATATTGTAACTCTCTTCATTTACAGAATTTGACCTTATACCTGTATGTAATTTGATATAAGCAATTGAATATTATTTTGTCATAACTCAGGAAGACAGCTATATATGTATCCATTAATGCATATACAACTTACAGTATATGCATGCAGCCTATATAAGATGTATGTATCACACTGTTTATTATGCTATTTGCATCAAGATATAGCAGGACATCACCTACAAACTGGCCATATAAGTAGCAACACAGCTATGTATTCTAATGGATAAATGGATATGACCACATATCCATCAGTATCCATATATCCTTCCATAATTCATAAGATTTCAGTGATAAAACTATAACAGTGGCTTCCTTGCTGTACATGCTATACAGAGCTTTGACTACAGGTAAAAGCAGTTCTTTGTCTACACTGCAGGTTTGCTAGTAGTTTGGTAGGAAGTTCAGCCAGATGAGCAGGAAGTTATAATTACCAAAACCAAACATATTTAGCACCATAGCAACATTAATATTTTCCAATTTCAATGCAGACTACCAAACTGTGATAGTACTAATAACTGTACACCACATTAATTTAAACAAAAAGCTTTTTCTTCTGCTGCATGGCTATATAAATGATAGCCAGCTCTTTAAAAAATTATTTGGCCTGAATAATAATTGATAGCAGCTGTTACATATTACTGATATTCTGACCTAATCAAATTTATTTCCTTCTGCGATGCAATTACACATGATACGATGGCTATAATCTTGTTCAATTAGTTAAAGTGTTATGTATGCATAAGCAGACAGCTGTGGTATTCCATTAAAATTAAGCAGTTGAAATTCATGATTTTACATCTAATGTTAAACATGCATCAGCAGCTGTTGTGTGCAATATCTAACAAAATAATTCTATTACATTTATGAAGTCATATGCCTATAATATAGCATCATGTATGGTAGGTCTACTAATGGATGTGATCTCATATCTAAGTGACATGAAGTAGAGACCTAATGAGAGGCGATCCGTTATAATTAATTGACTCAGTCATGTAACTTCCAAAGTCTGTATTAAGTTGACCAGGTTCCCTTGCATGATGTAGTGCAAAACTATATTTTCAAAATGCTAGCAAATTAAATTTGAGGTTCAGTCCTTTCAAATCCTTTGTTAGTATACATACAAGTCCTGAATACAGTGACTGCTGGACCATCTTCCAGCTTTGGGATCTTGCATCCTTTGCCTAGGAATTCATGTGCTTTCTTCAAAACTGTCAGTGTGTGGCCATCAAACCAAATGGCTTTGTTATAGCAAGATACGTTGCTAAGCATGTAACTAGGTGGAATTTACTTCATTAGCTACAGTACTTCATGGGTAATAATTTATAAAGTACTTGTAATTGGTCTAGCAAATGGTGTAACGTAATTACAGAGACTTGCAATTGAATATTATTTTGCCATAACTCAGGAAGACAGCTATTATTTATGTATCCATTAATGCATTTACAACTTACAGTATATGCAGCCTATATAAAATGTATATATCACACTGTTTATATACTATTTGCATTAAGATATATGCAGGACATCACCTACAAACTGCATGGCCATATAAGTAGCAACACAGCTATGTATTCTAATGGATAAATGGATATAACCACATATCCATTAGCATCCATATATCCTCTATAATTCATAAGATTTGAAATAATAGTGGCTTCCTTGCTATACATAATTATTGAATATGTGACTAAAAATCAACCTGTATAGGTATATGTACACTAAAACTTGCCCTCAACTTGTTGGGTCTGCTTTTTGGTGAATCGCTTTCTTGGAATTAGGTATCAAGAATAGTTGTAAGGTTTCTCTTGGGCTGTCCTGATATGACAATTCACAGTATCACATAGAGCAAGCATTCACTATAGATTCAGAGTAATGATTTTGCCTCGGGTAGTGCTAAAAGCTGGAACGGAACCAATTGGGGCACACGCCAAGTAGAAAAATCGTTAGAGACGAATTTTGCATCGTTTAATTCCAACTGCCACACAGTGACTAGAATTGTGCTAGAGTTCATTTTCTTCTACTTATATGCATGCTAGAAATAGCGCTCTAGGAGTTTCTATTTAATGCCAGCCACATGGCATGTTGTGCTCTTACCAATCCATAAAATTCTGATGTAGAATTGCTTCCTTATCATTCTAAAAGGTAAACTACAGTAGTATTTTCATGTTATAATCGTGTCCAAGTCGTGACAGCGAGGATGGTTTTCTGAAGTCTGCCAGCATTTACGAGAGTTAACCACAGTGTATGTTAGTGGCTGTGAATCATATGCTTACAGTGCTTATAAAATAATAGTTTAGCAGGTTAAATGATAATTTTTTTCAGCATAGGTGATTGCAAAACGCATTCGTGCAGTGGGCATTAAATAGAAACTTCGATCGAGCGATTTCTAGCATGCCTATAAGTAGAAGAAAACTAACTTCAGCACAATTCTAGTCACTATGTAATGGTAAGAAACGGTGTACAATCTGCAAAACGATTTATTAACTTGGCGCGCGCCCCGTTCCATTCCGTTCCGGCTTTTAGCACTACTCTTTTGCCTCCCATGAAAATTATATGAAGTGATTCCTATACCAAAAAATGAAAGCTACAGACAAGTATAGTATATAAAGAGATTCTCCAGAGTAATATAACTGCTGTACAAATAGTGTTAGCTATATGCATTAGTTACATCAATGTATGATGTCCAATATTTTTCCTCTTTGATCACAACATAAGTGTGTGTTCTTAAATCAACCGAGGTGTGGATTGTAAACAATAGTGTATATGGAAATATAATTAGACTGTGTATATACAGCAATCGCCATACAACCAGTTAACCCACTGTACATAATGACAAATAGTACAAGACAAGATGTGACTGGTAGTGTATACATATTATCCTTATTGAGGTACAGTACATTGACACAATGAACAGTTAGTATGGTCACTGAATGATATTATTGATTGTGTCAATTGAACAACCATAGTTTAGTTGGTAAGGTTGCACTTTAAACCAGATATTTTATATACAGACAATGCAATGCCCATGCAGAGTGCTAGTAGTCAAAATAGCACTTGAAATCCATGCATGCATTGATTTGCTATAATGAAGTTATATCTACTGCAGCATTCTATTGCAGTACCAGTTTCAGTGACCTATAGGGCTAAATAACATGTTCACGTATTCAGGTATAGTTGTGTTGTGCTTAAAAAGTAGATAAACTGTCAGGCCTTTCATTCACCATTCTATATAGCTAGTTCCTACAGCCATTTCCCATGTTCTATTAAGGTAGTAGGACTGTAAACTATACATCTGTATAATCTAGCTAAGTGACCAAGCATGCATGCAGGTATTTAAGTTAATGTACAGTACAGTAACCATGGCAGACAAGAAATGAATCATACAATGTGACCTTACAGTTTAATGAATTGGACCACATGGTGTATTCAAAATGCAAAAAAGAAGCGAAACCCATGTGAAACCCATGTGATAACAGCCAAGCTGCATAAAAGGGTACGGCCTTCAAAGCCTTGGTGAAAATAGTTGTGCATGAAATCAAAGGCAATGGCCATAAAATGGCTGCAATGATGTTAATAAATTTTAATTTCACTCAGGCTTTTTGAAGGCTGCACCCTTTTTATACAGCTTGCATGGATAATAAGTGGACAGAAATTTGGAAATTTTAAAGCAAATTACATTGTAGATTGATGAGCACCTTAAAAGCAGAGATTATTAGCTACCTTGGACAGGTCTTTAGGTATATAACCACTTACATATCTAGTTAATTACCTGAACCACGTATATTAAAATATAAAAAGTTTGTGTCTATTAAGTCAGGGGGGTGGTGAAGCAGGCTTAATATGTAGGGGGTAACCTTGACAATGAATTTTGAAGCACACGACCTATACAGATATAAATGCCATCTGAGGGCTGCATGCATAAAGTTGATAAATGGCACTGTAAAAATCTATACTTTATCTATAAAATAATAAACTACTCTAATAGAGCAGTCACTTTGACAGATGGAAGTGGTATTTACTTTGCATGGTCTATCTTAGACACGGATTTTCACAAACTCATAGGCCGTAATTATACACAGCAACATTGGTTAGCTTACTGCATTACTTAGCTAAGTGTTAGGCAATCGAAAAGGATACAATTTGCGACACAATAATTATGAAGGAGTGCTCAATCATACATATGCATTCAAAAAAATGCCTGGTCCTAAATGAAGACCAGGAGCGCTACCTTAATACAAGGAGTAGTACGAGATTACAATAGCGTAATTTGTAGAACAAGCCTTACATGACTTGTCACACTTGACTTGTCAAAAGTATGTCAATAGCAGCTGCTACAAGGAGCAACAAGATGTTTCAGCTGGTTCACGAATGGATTATAAGAAATGGCGCCCGGGGCTTCTAGTAGATTAGACGGGGCTTCAGTTATACCTATCTCCAAGAATATCCACTCGCAATTACGTCTTTTTGCTGATGACTGCATGTCTTCTCTATAGAGCAATAAATACTGAACAGGATACTCTTCAATTACAACAGGACCTTGACCTATTATCCAGTTGGGCAGAAACATGGCAACTGAAATTCAACATAAACAAATGTACTATAATGCGATTCACTAGGTCTACATCACCACTCACATTTAATTATCAACTCAACAATCAAGTCTTATCCACTGCAGATCAACATCTTTATCTTGGTGTATTACTGGACAAGAAATTATCATGGTCACCACATATATCTCGTACTGCAAGTAAAGCCACACGAACTCTAAACTTTCTAAAACATAATTTAAGCACCTGCTCTACAGATGTAAAAGCTGCAGCTTACCTTTTAATGGTCCGTCCCTCAATGGAATATGCAGCAGCAGTCTGGGATCCCCACCATACTGGGGATATCCAACATTTAGAAAAGGTACAATGCAGAGCTGCAAGATGGGCACTTAATGATTATGAACGATATAATTCAGTTACATCTATGTTGGAAAATTTAGGATGGGACACTCTTAAAAAGACACATGATAACAAGATTACAAACACTATTTAAAATATTACACAATGACTATGCGTTCGAAATTCCACATCACTATCTCCACCAAACATGACACACCAGACAGTATCACCCCCAACATTTCATTATTCCAAATTCATCTACTGTAACGTATCAACAGAGCTTTTACTCAAAAACAATAATGAATGGAACAACTTACCCACTGCAATAATTAATCACGATGATTTGAACTTATTTACTA
This sequence comes from Dysidea avara, assembly GCF_963678975.1. Classification (NCBI taxonomy): domain Eukaryota; kingdom Metazoa; phylum Porifera; class Demospongiae; order Dictyoceratida; family Dysideidae; genus Dysidea; species Dysidea avara. Next base: position 27,981,386 of record NC_089280.1, read on the forward strand.
ATAACTTACTAACATTACTATAGACTCTTAAATCATTGTAGCTAGCTAATACTTGTAAATCTTTGTAAATTCTTTTCCTGGGCACAGCAGCAGAGCTGCCTGCCCAGAATTAATAATTAAAATTAATAATAAATCCTATGAACCGCTGCAACGAAAAATCATGTGATTTTAAGACTTGTATCGTTTTCTACCAGAAGAAAGTGACAAAATTTGGCTGCCACGCTGGTGTTATTCAAGTTAGTACACTTAGCATAACACATGACAATAGTTAGGTAGTTGATTGGAAGATATTGATTTTTCGCATTGTGGACCCTAAGTTTGATGATCATCTACTGGGGTGATCTCATAGTCCCTTCAGGATCCAGCGTCATAATACTTTAGTGTCTATTGTACACCATACATACCTTAAATTGCTCCAGGATCACCCTGGTGTTCTTAGGGAGCAAGGAATTTCATCTGACCAATCTCGTACTGGTAACATATACCACCCTGATTTTCATCTTGGTTGTCCTGCCTATTTTGATCTCTCCGTCAGGAGTACCACACAGTCTGCTGTCATATCTTCTGCTTCTTCTCAGGCTGGGATGGCCACTGCTGTTGGTGAGATAGCTAAGGACACTCAATTCTAGGAGATTGTGAATGATAATGGTTAGAAACGGTCGGGTTTACCTCAAAAGTTTGCTAGGCACCAACTTCACCAGCAACTGTCTGTGACTTTGTGGAGGTACAATGCAAAAATGATACTCCACCAGTATTCGCTTACTACTTAGGACGAATTTCCTGACTTTGACATTGGTTAAGTTAAGCAGGTAGCTACACTGTAAATACAGTAGTGGTCACAACACGCTAACACAGGTGTGATATCATTGTCCAAACTGGCACATCCTTACAAGAATAGTATGCACACCATATTAGTCAGGAGTGGAAGGGTAGAATGTGATGGTTTTATTATCAAAGTCAACCACTCATCATAGTATTATTGTGAAATATTACATCATCTGCAGTTTCACAATTGGTGTAACATTACTGGAATGTCAACAATCTACAAACAGTACACAACACTCTTAGTCATGCAGTCACTGCTTTCAAATCTATACTTAAACATTGTTTCAAAATGTATATAAAACCTATATCACCAAGCCTGGAGTTTGATTGTGGGTTTAATTTCACTCAACTGAGGCTACCTTAAGATATGTACGGGCCCCCACTGATCATCAGTATACAAATTTTTGATCTCTACTGTTGCCTGGATTAATCTAATGGAAATTCTATGAGTTAATGTTAATCAAGAGT